>NC_026008.2:38475428-38750428 GCF_000442705.2 Elaeis guineensis | reverse complement strand
TGCGACGGATACCGCACGATTCTTCCATCCTCTAGCAAGTCGCGACAACGGACGTCGCTCCACTCCCCGCGACAGACTTCACATGGCATGTCCCGGTGATAGTCACGATTCTACTCCACTACTCTTCACAACAAACTCCTCCTGACTCTAGGCAGCCCACTGCCAGACGGTTACAGACATCGCTATCAGTCTGTTGCTCCCTCCGCCTATAAAAGAGGGACCCCAGATACGTTATTCTCTAAGCTCAAAATTCTATCCCAAAACTCTGCTAAAATTTCCGTTCGAGCACTCCATTCTTGTTGAGGTAGAGAACTGACTTGAGCGTCGGAGGATTTTGTCGGAGCAACCCCACCTTCGGTTTAGACTTCTTTTGCAGGTCCCGACGGCGACCGCGACTCCCTCGACTCCAGCTTCTCCGATGCAGGCAGATTTTTGCACCAACACCTGGCATATTATCGGAGTAAGCATTGGTTTAGAAAGAAAAAGTCAGTCATCGAGGTGAACCTTGGTTTGGGATGAAGTTGGGATTGAATTAGTCCTCATGCGCTGATCATCAATGCGGACATGATAGGCCTAACTTCTTTGGAACTTGTCACTGAAGTAGTTCTCATCAAGTTTTCCTCAGGTCGATCTCTTAGTTGGAGCCAGAGCCTTTGCATAATTGTGTTACCTTCGAACATTACTTTGGATTGGAGGTCAGATCCGAGGCAATCATCGACTCTAAAGATCGGAGGTCCTAACTAGAATCGAGATATCTCCAAGAAGTCAGTACACCGACTCAATAGAGGTCCAAGCCGTAATCCAGGTATCCCTCATGATAGTTATCAATCAAGCATATTTTTGGAGGTCCAAACCAAAGTCGAGCTATGTCTGAGGTGTCGGTATGTCGACTCGGAGGATGTCCAAATAGGAGATCGGATGTCTTCAATACCGATTATCAGCCAAGCATATTTTTGGAGGTCATCTCATGGAGAGGTCCAAGTTGATTGAGTCGGTAGTCATCCGACTAGGGGTACGTTATCATATCCCAAATCGGTATCGACTGCCGACTCAGTCAACTCTGACCTCTGCATGAGAGGTTCGAAAGTGTTCTCGAGAGCCGATTGTTCATCCAACTCACTTGAGTCTAACTGACTCTCTTGAGAAAGTGCCACAATAGGCTCATCCCGAGTAATATCCTTGATCGTCCTCTGTGCTGTCGGAGCCTAAGAACTCCGATCACCGATCGGAGTCTCATCTCCGGACTCTCTACCAGAAGAAGACATTGAAAAGACCGAAAAAGAAAAGACAAAGAAGAAGGAAGACCAAAGAGGAAACCTCTAAGAGAATGAAGAGAACCGATGACAAGGGCTAACAGCAATGAAATATCAGCGTCAGAGAAAAAGACTCACCGACAGTATGACCCTCAGCAAAGAAAAAGGATGGTGTAAACTCGAGATGAAGCAAAAGAAAGTGAAGCCAGAAATAGAGAAAATCAATCCCTATATATAGGTTCCCTCAATAGTTAGGATCGACATCGAGTACCATGCCTAGTCCGAAAATGATGACAAATGGCTGCAATCTCGACCAATCCTCCCAGTGCCCGTTCAGCGCACCTCCATTTAGATCTTGCCGAGTTGGCTCAATCCGTGTGATCGTAGATCAGGCCAACAAGCGGCTAACATGCGGATCACTCAGATATGTGAGCTCATTATTATCCTGCCAGTCGATCTTCTGTCACTAATACGGAAGATCATCTCAAGCTCCATGGCATTTATTATTGCATGACTTGCGAAAGGATGGCACCACCGCATGAAAAGACATGACGATAGTTCGCCCCTCGAAGCGGTAGCTAGGTTGCAGTCGGCTAAAGTGACTCGTGATGGATCGAGGACGAACTCCTCTTGTCCAACAAGCAACTAAGTCAGACTTGAGAGTTGGTGGGCAAATGTTGGAGTAGGTTTCTATGACTTTGCTGATGACCCCTACCTTCTCGTCCTCGAGTCGACTAGGCAAACTGCACCGGCCGACTAGCAATCAATCCAACTCGGCTATATAGAGTTTTCCTGGCCGAATAGATGTCAGACGTCATTGCTAACTTCCGACCGACTAAAGACCGATCTCCCCTAGTCAGCACTACCCCGACAAGATCAATGTGCCTCCTACGGCACTCGACTTACAACTGACTACGCCAAATGAAGATACGACATCCCGACAATTTCATTCCGTCGACTCATGCAACATCGATCTCTACTGACTAACAATAAATCGAATATAGCCATCATACAACTTGAAGAGGTCACATCAAAGTCATGTCACTTAGACATGATATCCAGGCCGGCTAGCTACACACCATGATGGGATAATATAATCTCATTAAATGCACTCCAAAGGACAATTATTATGCCTCACATTCTGTAGCATCTGCCACCGTGTACTTGCTGATGACCCCTACCTTCTCGTCCTCGAGTCGACTAGGCAAACTGCACCGGCCGACTAGCAATCAATCCAACTCGGCTATATAGAGTTTTCCTGGCCGAATAGATGTCAGACGTCATTGCTAACTTCCGACCGACTAAAGACCGATCTCCCCTAGTCAGCACTACCCCGACAAGATCAATGTGCCTCCTACGGCACTCGACTTACAACTGACTACGCCAAATGAAGATACGACATCCCGATAATTTCATTCCGTCGACTCATGCAACATCGATCTCTACTGACTAACAATAAATCGAATATAGCCATCATACAACTTGAAGAGGTCACATCAAAGTCATGTCACTTAGACATGATATCCAGGCCGGCTAGCTACACACCATGATGGGATAATATAATCTCATTAAATGCACTCCAAAGGACAATTATTATGCCTCACATTCTGTAGCATCTGCCACCGTGTACGTGCCGAATAAAGAGCACGTTTGCCGTTGGCATTTAAAGATGTTTACGTGGCATCATGTCGTACTGTAGGAAAGGACACGATCGACATGGTTGCTTGTCCTATCATCATTTATTTTGATCCTTCTATAAATAGAGGCAAGCGAAGATCCCTCCAAGTATGCTTAGATAATCTCTCTCTAAATTCAGAGATTCTGTCCATTTTTCATACACTGACTTGAGCATTAGAGGGTCCTCACCGGAACCACCTCTGGTGGGCTTTGTTTTGCAGATCTTCCTTATTTTGGCATCGAGTGGAGTCCAGCACCATCCCAATCTAAGTTCTATCCTCGCCCTTCGTCTCAGCCTAGACTGTATGCATCTTCTTCGATGATGGCACACCATCTCCCGGCATCTCATTGGCCTGCCAACTAATAGGCATAACTCATCATTGGCTCCTATCCGACTACTATCTACCAACTATCCATCAGAGAAAAACCGCAATAGTTTTGATGGCCGTCAGGCAAGTGAAGAACTCGCTCGACGGGAATGGTGCGTAGAATGGCGGCTTAGAGATCGTGGTTGATGGCTGCACTCAGAAGGCGCATCACGTGCTGTGACCTCTCCTAGTTGTTGTTGGAGACCTTGGACGGCCTCGATCAGACTTTTCATATATTGCATGAGGGCAGTGAACCCAAGATCTACCATCACTGATAGTCATGAAGCGTTTGGCTCTCCAGCGGTTATCGGAGATGCATCACGCCACGATGAGTGTCGAGCCGAACCAGCAGAGATATTTTGTATCTTTGTCTTGGTCATGGAGGTTCTCGAGAGAGCTTTATCCAATAGCTCCCGTGCCTGCCCCCTACCTGGCGTGCCAAACTATTGCGATATTTCTTCGGTGGGTAGTCGGTAGACAATAGTCGGCCAGGAGTCGACTATGAGTTACACCTGTCAGTTGGCAGACCGATAAGATGTTGGGAGATGGTGTGCCGTCACTGGAGAAGACGCATACAGTCTAGGCCGAGACAAAGGAAGAGGATAGAACTTAGATTGGGATGGTGCTGGACTCCGCTCGATGCCAAAAGAAGGAAGATCTACAAAATAAGTCCCGCCAGAGATGGCTCTGACGAGGATCCTCCGATGCTTAAGTCAGTGTATGAAAAAGGGGCAGAGTCTCTGGGTTTAAAGAGAGATTGTCTAAGCATATCTGGAGGGATCTCCACTTACCTCTATTTATAGAGGGGTCAAAATGAATGATGATAGGATAGGCGATTATGTCGATCATATCTTGTCCTACAGTGTGGCATGATGCTGTATGAACGTCTTTAAATGTCGGTGGCGAACATGTTCTTTATTCAGTGCGCACATGGTGGTAGACGCTATAGGATGTGGGGCATAATAAATGTCTCTTGGAGCATATTTAATGAGATCGTAGTACCCCATCATGATGTGCAACTAGCCAACCTGAATATGATGTCTGAGTGACATGATTTTGATGTGGCCTCTCCAAGTCGTATGATGGCTATATTCGATTTGTCGTTGGTTGGTAGAGATCGATGTTGCTTGAGTCGGCGGGATGGAATTGCCGAGACGTCGTATCTTCATTTGACATAGTCGGTTGTTAACCAACCATTAAGTCGGTTGTAGGCCAAGGACCGTGGGAGGCACATTAATCTTAGTCGGGATAGCACTGACTAGGGGAAATCAGTCTTTAGTCGGTCAGATGTCAGCAATGACATCCGACGTCTATTCGATCGAAAAAAACTCTGTAAAGCCAAGTCAGGTTGATTGCTAGTCGGTCGGTACAGTTTGCCTAATTGGCTTGTGGATGAGAAGACAGGAGTAGTCAGTTAAGTCACGGAAACCTATCCCAATAGTTCATTATAACACAAAAGTAGTAGTTATTTTTAAAATTCAAATTTTAATACCAATTTTCCTCCAAAATAGATTATCCAATTTGACAAAAATGATATTTTTATTAGTTGACCAGTGAATTTAAAAACAATGATACTATTTTTCAGCTATCATATATTATAATTTTGTTTTAAAAGTTAGGTTTCTTGGTATTGGAAAATTAAAATCATTATAATGGTTAAGAAGGTTTTCTATATGGATTAATACATCTAAAATACTCTATCCACCATAGCGTCGGCACCCCAATAGTGATCCTATATGTCCCTATTGAGAGGCATCAAAACAGTCAACAAATCACTACCACATGGACTCCTACCATCGTGTCGAAGGAATTTCAGAGTCTTCCATCCATTGGGTAACAAACTATCAATTCTACTCCTCTACTATGCAACTTTAACAAAATCAAGACGTGCAAGTTATTATTCTCTAATAACCTAGGTTCACCTCCATGGCCCCTAAGGAGAAAAATGACATACTTCCTCCAAACAATGGATACCTATATTTGTCTATAAATTTCAAATTCCTCGAACCATTCAGGTAAGTGAAGACTTGCCTCGCATGCCATCTTTCGGATATGAAGACCATACGAGCTAATTCGTCTCTCCCACCAAGCTCTAAGCTCTTTTGAATCCATTGAAATACCTTATAGACCATCCAGCATCCACCAGACTTCTATATTCCATCTCTTTATTTGCACTCCATTTCACCTTATATTTAGTTTCGCCCATTGCTAGCTTGATCTTAAAAGCTTGTACCTCTTTTGTTTGTTTCCATAGAAGACTGACTTAGATATTGAAGGGTCTATCGTTGGAAACTCTCTCCGGTGCGAGGATTTTTTTATATTAGATGATTTTATTGGACTTGGTTCGAGGGATGGGTCGAGGAGTAGGTGGTGATGAGTGTACCTCCCATAAATTTCGACCAGCCCTCTAAACACCGTTGCAGTCCTTCTCTTTGATTCCAGCTCAACAATCTGAGTCAGACCATCTGCCTGATGGCAACAAGACCTATTGTAATCATTATTATGAGGTTATTCTATTATTAGAACCTTGACAGGATGACTTAAGTGAGGGCAATGGAGCGTCAGCCTTCCAGGGGAGGGGTTAGTAGGGGGACAATTTGGAGGCAGAAGCCTTGAATCCTAATGGATCTGGCGAAAATTATAAACCTAACATGCGGCACACACCAACAATAAGAATTCAAAGACGGGGAATCCATCTTTTAGAAACGGATGGATGCCGTTCTACCAATGTGGGAATCTGGACTGCAATATATGATGGGAGAATAAGTAAAAAAAATATATAGAAGGCTGTAGTGGAAGGTACAAAGGCTTCTGGAAGTCGAGCTTTTTGCTTTTGTTTCAACCAGTCTTTGTCAACAAAGGACAAAATTAATCGAGGTTTAATTGTTTAAAAAAAAGGGGAAAGAATGGTTGATGGCTGGACTCTAGAGGAACCCCTGATCGTGTTGCGCGCTAGCAGGCCCACACGGTGGCGTCAACGGGCATGGAAGGGCGGTCGTCCGTCCAAGCCCGTCCCATGGGCTATAACCATTGCACCTGCAGACAGAAATGGGCCTTAAACGGGCCGGGACAATGATCACACTTTTGCACACTTTTCTGGAAAAAATTTAAGATCTTTGTCACCCCATGCAATGCAGTGTATGGGATATAATTTTTTAAAAATAATATTTGATTTTATTTAATTTTATTTATCAATTTTATTATTATTATTATTATTATTATTATTATTATTATTATTATTATTATTATATATTATAAATAATTTAAACAAATGAACGATGATGATAGGTGAATGTCCAATTACAAATTAATATAAGTAGTTTACTCATCATGTTTATATTCATTATAATTGATAGAATCATAACTATTTATTGATTACCTTTTTCACCTTGAATATTTTTAAAAAAAAAATAATTTAGAATTTAAGTTTAAATTTGAAGTCTAACGCCAAATCTCGCTATCATCATCGACATTCACGCCACGGAGAGGTGAACATGTTTACTGTGATATCCTCCCTGGCTCCCTTCCGAATGTCATGTGAGTGAGTTGCTGATCTAGTAGGCCAAATCGATGAGGTCCAATGGACCACACCCAACTACGTTCGCTCTCTGAACAAAATCACAACACGTTATTCTTTCTTTTATCATAGTCGCTGGAGCCCCAGGAGGACGGCAGAAGTCCGAGCCCCCCGTACCCCTTCTTTCCGATGTTGAGGCAGAAGAGAGATGGCTGCGCTGCTGCAATGAAGGAGCTTCTCATTAGCTCGCCTGCTCCTCGCCTGCTTTTTTTGTCTCTCGTAATTGAGGTCGCTCGCTTCTGATGTCCTCGTCGAACTCAAGCTCAGGGAGATTAGAATCATCTTCAAATTCCTCAAGAATACCTCCGTGGTAGGATATCCCACTTTTTTCACCTCTCGTAGTTGAGATCACTTGTTTATGATGCCCTCGTCGAACTCAAGCTCGGGGAGATTGGAATCCGTCTCTGAGATTCCGCAAGAACACCTCCGTCGCAGGATATCCCGCTTTTCCCCACCACCTCCACGCAGATAGACCAACACCGTTCTTCCATATATATATATATATATATATATATATATATATATATATATATATGATTAGACAATAATTTCACATGCCAAGTCAGAAAAGATCCAGTTTAATTTTGTTGCATTTTATAACTGACACAAGCTCAACCTAGCTCATTAATGAGTCAAGTTTGAGACATTCGGAACAATATCTTTATAGGATTTAGCAAAAGCCTTAGGTTGTAAGATTTGTCAATTAATTTGAGCAGTGCAACCTTGGTTCAAGGTGAGCTATGATTAGACTTGGTTCCGATGCAACTGACCCAAACTTTATCCGAGTTCGTATGCTCAGTATTAATCTCAACCCATGCCAAAAATAAACCTGGTTTGATCCAATTTTGCAACATAATGCATATAATAAATTTAATATAATATTCATATGTATAGTACATTTATATAATATGCAAGGCAGTAAACAATCAATCATGGTAAAATGGTAGAAAGGAATTGCCGGGTGTGGAATTGAGTTTGAAGATTGATTCAAGGGTAATGGAAACTCAAATTGATTTTGACTTAATTTAAGTCATTGAACTAATCGATACGGGCTTATGGTTAGCTTTCTTCGAAACTGGGCTTGAGTTAAGCCAACTAAATTACAAGCCAACATGCTTGTTCGCAAACTTTAGTATCGAAAAAATTCAAGCTAAAGTCGATCAAACCCAATCTTGATCCATCAATCACACCTCTTTTCCCAAATCGTTAATATACATACATTCGAAGATAAACAAATAAATAATATATATAGCTTAAAATAATCTTAGCTATTTGATATCTATACTATAGTCGAAGTGCATTTTTCATAGATTAATTTTAGCTATTATTTAATTAATAAATATAAATATAAAATTTATATAACTAATACCTAGATTGGTGTGTGTATAATTATTTTTTATTCAATGATTGTGATGGATTGAGCAGAAAATAAGCTAAACAGAGCATCAATTGGGTTTATTTTATAATCAAACTCAAGCAGCCTCGTGATGTCTTGCACATTCAACAATCCATACTGTTCCAACGGTGATAACCTATATATGATTTATGCAAATTCCTTCAACCCAAATATGTGTGAAATAAATGGAATTGCTGCAAATTTCCTCACCTAGCTCATGTATGGGAAGTGTTCTATGTCTTTCGTGGCTCCGAAGTACTCGGCATATTATAATAACAACCTATCCAGAAAACTTCAGTTTAACAATCTGCAGTTTCTAGAATTCCATGGAAAATAGCTAAAATAAGAGGCTAATTTTCTTAACTTAGTTATGCTTGACAACAGTAAAAATGGTGCAACAATAATATAGCTCGGGAATTTAGATTTGTCAGATGAGAAATTTTTTATGCATCGTGCGCGGTGTAGAAAATTCAATATGAAGCACACCATTTTATCCGATTGGTTTGCATAGTTATCGTTTTCCAACATGCATTTAATGCTAATGATTTTATTTTTTCGTTTAAAATTTTGAATGATAAAAATGTCCCAGTTCTTTAGAAAAATTATGACATCCCTATGTCTATATTATGATATCCTACATTCAAAAAGTCATAATTTTTATCCACAAGATATCATAATATGCACAAAATGTTATAATATGCATAGAATATGATAATTTTTTCAAAGAATAGGGGTATTTTTATCATTCAAAATTTTCAAACTAAAAAGTAAAACTGCAGGTATTAAATACGCATTAGAAAGTGGCTGAACAAAAATGTCCCTTCCATATTATGATATCTTGAGTCATATTACGACATCCTGAACCATATTATGATATTCTGCATGCAGAAAATCATAATTTGATGCATTATGTCATAATATGTATGGATGTCATAATTTTCTGAGTCATATTATGACATCCGGCATATAGAAAGTCATAATATGCTATAGGATATCATAATTTTTTTCGAAGGATAGAAATATTTTTATTATATAAAAAAAATATGTGTTGGAAAGTAATTGCTACGTGAACCAATCATATAAAGTGATGTGCTCTACATCAAATTTTTTACACTATCTGTAGTGCACGAAAAATTTCTCTTTTATCATAGAGGAGGCTGTGAGTTGGCATCTTAGACCAACTTGATCCACCAAGTACCAGCCATCACCAGTTCAAGTATAATATTCTATACAGTCCAAAAGGTCTCTGATAGACACTTTTAGGCCCGTCGGGCGCAAAATGATACAATATTCTCAAGTAAAATTTTTTATGCACCTCATGTGCACCATCCGTGATGATTGATTCACGTATGAGGTCGGAAAAATTTTTTTTTTTTTTCACATGCTGCATCCCAACAAAGCCAATTATCATGGATGGTGCATGTGTTCCACGCCGCTCGTGGTGCACAAAGAATTTCTCTATTCTCATTCGCATTCTAGCGGCCCATCCATCCACCTCCAATCCTTGAAAGGAGCACAGGCTCTGTTCCTCGCCTCCAGCTGGAACCCAAGCCCAGCCCTCACCACTAAACTCGACCATGGGTACTGCAGATGGCGCACACCGACATTGCAAGGAAATTGTTTGATGAAATGCCTGAGAACGTTGTTTTGTTTTCAAATATGATTTATGGTTATGCAATAAATGGATTCTTTGCCGAGTCTCTTCAACCATTTTCTCAGATGCAGGAGTTGGGCTTTTGTCCAAATTCCTTCACTAATGCGGAGTGTTGGTTTAGTGCAACAGGCTTGGAGAGTCTGTTCATCGAAGGATATATAGTTAAAATTGGGTTAGAAGCCAATCTATGTTAGATTGCTATGTTAAATCTAGAGGTCTCATAAGTTTTTATGTTCTGCTTAAGGAAATGTTGGAGCTGAGTTTGGTTACCCCCAATGCCATGATTGCTGGATTTGTGCATCATGGTCTGCTTGAAGAAGCTTTATTGCTCTTCCAATGACTATGGCAATTTGGTATGGTAGCCTCCTCGGACCATGATGTGTCGCTCGGAGTTGTATTGGTTATGGCTGATTTCGACTAGGGGTGGAAATAGGCCAAGCCAGATCAGGCTTTGGCTTAAATGGACCAGATCAGTATTGCAAAGTATTAGCTTGAGCCTGGCATGTTGGACTAGTTCAGACTTAAAATGAGATTCAATCTGATCTGTTTTGCAAAATAAAAAAAATCTAATCTAATTTGAAAGCCTATTTAAAGGTCGATAAATATTAAGGTTTTTAAATATGCCAACAGTCTTCAAGGTCTCAATATAGGCCCAAAGACCTACCAAACATAATAATTTTTTATCTCTAACAAGTCTCAAATTACAGGGAATATAACTTGAGCTAAATGTAAAGTAGAAAGTAGTATCTCAAAAACCATTTGCACAATAAAAAGTCAAAAATTTTTCCTTTCCTTTCACTATGCTACTCTTATACATAATTAAATAACGAAAGCAAAGACTCATACTATCATACATTATCAATTTATACAGACCAATCTGCAGGTTTTCAAGTCATACTTTGAAATTTTAGATCTGATTTATTTATTTAAATATTTTTTTTTAAAATCTATATCAGACTTATTTAAATAAATAAATCAGGCTGATAACGGATCGAGCCGCAAGCCTCTGACAGGCTGCCTGTCCTATTTCCACCCTTAGTTTCAACTATGTGAGAGCAAGCATGGTTATTTTATAGAGGTTTTCCTAAATTTAGATGTTGCAGTGACAGATCCAGTGTTTCGATGTGTACTCGGGTCTTGGAAACTTATGAGGGGAGGATGGTCCATAACCAGATTGTTATCGGTGGATATGGATTGGAGTTACCCGCCAAGAATTCTTGGATCACAAAGTATTCCGGTTGTGAACATATTCGGTCTGCTAGGATGTTATTTGATCGTATAAGGGATAAGAGCTCGGTATCATGGACTGCAATAATCTCGGGTCATGTCCAGAATGGGCAACCAACTGAAGGGCTGCAATTGCTTAGCAATATGAGAGCAGAGGACAATTTCAAACTCGATGTAATAAAGAATAGTCAATTTGCTGATGGCTTGCAGCGAACAAGCAAGTCTTAAGCTATCTTGGCAATTTCATATGTATAGTTTAAAATAAAGATTAAAATTCTTGACGGAATATCTCGTGAGATATCAGAATAGAATACCATCTCATGTATCGATACAGGACCGTCCCATCAATATCCTCTATCCCAAATTTCAAGACGGTGGCCTGTGTTGCTCCACAGGAAAATAGGATTTAAAACCTTAGTTCAAAATTAGATTTGTTTCTGTATAGGTCAATCTAGAATAGTCCGGCAACAGTATATGGAAAATATGATTACGTAGAACCAGGTTGCATGGCATCTGATGAGATCATATTAGTAAGGATGGTCAGGCGGAAGAGGATTGATTCAAGATGAGAGCAATTTGCTTGTGCGGTGGACATGCTCGCACATACTGGTCATTTGGCGGATGCAAAAAAGTTGGTGAGCTTGGTGTCAGAGGAAACTAGTCGACATGTTTGGAAGGCTTTGCTGGAAGGCTCTCATCTCCACAGTGACATCAAGCTTGTGGAAGCTGCTTGATGCAAAAGAAGATTATACATAAGCATTCATCTAGATTCTTTCAAAAGTTCTTTACATACTAAATTAATATTTATAAGAACTATGATAGATATATAGAAAATTGGCACTTTTTCCATTTGAAAACATGGGAATCGATATACGGGCATACAAATTTAGGATAGCAACTGCATATGCTGTCAAAGACTCCCGCACACCATGGAATCGCCAAAAAATATATAAAAAAAGGGAAAAGGATACATATACTATTTTGATCCTAAAATAAAACTACGCAATCTATATGCCGCCAAAGTCTTGCATGTATGATAGGATAAGAAAAGGTGTACAAAAGAAGTAGATATGCAGCAATATATAACTGTTATTCTAAATATTTTGGTATCCTTCAATATATATATATATAGGAGAGAGATGAACAGTAGACTTTGACATAAAAAAATATATACAATAGATATATTATTTGTATTATGGGTGACATTGACTTCATTCTTTTCGGATAGTATAGAGTATTAAGTATGGATGACAATAGGAATGGAGACGGTACTCCACACTCTGATAGAAATTGGGCCATAGCATGATATATCGTCATCATCATGGAAGGACAAGCAAGTAGCTTGCACTGCTTGTTACACCACATCATCATCCATATTGGCATCTAGGTCAGCAATCTGTTCAATCAATAAAGAGGAGAGAGGGGATGCATCTAGGTCGAAGAGAAAAGGGATGTTATCCAATGGTAGTGCTGTGAGGAGAGAGGCGAAGAGGAGAGAGGAGATGCATCTAGGTCGAAGAGAAAAGGGATGTTATCCAATGGTAGTGCTGTGAGGAGAGAGGCGAAGAACCTAGCAATGCTAAGGAAGGAGAATGTGACACCAAGGGTTGCAGCGCAAGGATGCGAGCAACAGTGAAGAGTGTAGTGGTGTAGAATCTGAAAGGGAAGGTAAGTAGCAAAATGTGTGAGTTATCGATAGAACCCATGGTGAATGCTGGTGCATGGCAAAGATTGAGGACACATGTTAAAGACTGGTTAGGATGGGGAGCAATAGAAATAAGCGAGCCTAGCTTGGCTAACAACCATGCTGACAAGATCTTTTCATCAGTAAAATAGACAGGCATGTAGGCTACCCTTTGTATATAGCACATTTTCACCCATTTTAATAAATCCTAAGGGGGTGACCTCCTAATTCATCACATGAAAAAAAAAAAAGACTGAAATATTATAATTTTAAAATTTAAATTTCATAAAGTAGTCTCATATTTTTTGTCCACTTTCTACTCTTTTTTACGAAGACAAGGTGATAACTGACAAGATAAGCCAGTTATTCAGTTTGACTAGGTAGTTCTGATTGAGGAAATAGTGGAGATATCCACTCCTAAGATAGTGGGAGGATTTCTCTGATGGAGAGAGGTTTAATCACTATAAAATTAATAAAGACATAAAGTCTCTGGTCTACGTATATTTTACAGTACCCTATCCATCTAAGGTTCACAATAGTAGATTGGAAGAATTTTGTGCATGCATTGCATTTCTTCTCAATAGTAGATACAAAGTTACTAATCAACTGAGGCTATGGCGGGAGGTATTTAGATCTAATCTACATTCTATCTAATTAGTTTATGGCAATGTAGAGTTATTATTATTCTCATATTTGGTATCAGAGCTTTATATACCTCAGCCTAATTATTTAGAACGTGTCTTCACGAACATATGGATACGAATTTTAATTAGCATGTTGTTAAGAAATTTATGTAATTTTATTCAATTTACAACATACTGATATATCTGGTTCTAGTTTACAATTAGAATAAAAGCATGAATATCTCACTTTGTGCATTTTATTTTCAATTCATTAGGGATTATTGAAACAGAGTTGATTGATGCATGAATTATGTTAATTGCCTCATATTTGAATTTTGGAGCACATGCCTCTATTTTATGTCATGCAAAACCCTATGAGCCAGTCCCTACTTTCAGAATGTAACTCTTTCTCAAACCTATCTGGCATTATAAAACATCGCATGAAGAACCCATTATTGTAGCCCACTAATTCTACAACAAATTGAGGAGCCCTTTGTTTTTGGTTGATAAGGAAAGCAGTGGGGTTGGGTTTGGTGCACCATGGTGTTGGTTCATGGGACCTCATCTTTTCAAGCTTGAAGTGCGTTTATGAAACCATGACTGTTAGCAGTGGGTAGAATGTCATTATCGACCTCGACTGAGCCTAAAAATTGATTCAGCATCAACGGTTCTTCAAACGGCAGAGAGTCAATCTCTGGTTGAGGCATCGTCGAAGGGTGGAAGAGGAACCATGGCTGGTCTCATCGCCGGCCTTCATGCTGGATTCCTCGCTCCTGCAGACGGTGGTTGATGAGGAAGGAGACCTCTACGTGGCTGCTGCTTGAATGAGGTTGCAAAAATCATGGTCTTGATCCATTATTGCTAGATTTCTTGCCATTCAGTTGATGGTGGTTGGGAGTCCCATTGGTGACTGGTGAGTATGAAGAAGACGAGCTGCGGCAGCTCAAAGGTTCATAAGGATGATGTTAATGTGTTAGGGCTTTTTTTTAAGGTGTTTTGGGCTTTAGGCCCTGACAAAGTGTGATAAAAAAAAAAGAGAAGAAAAAAAAAAAACTGCTGCGCTAACTGGTCGTTTAGTCTTTTATCTTACATAATATTTACTTGAATGCTTTCTGCTGTTTATTTGTTATTTTATCTTTGTGCTTCTCATTTAAATTTAAGACTTTATCCGCTGTATATTATATTTAAGTAATCAGTACATTAAGATTAAAGAGTAGCCACAGCATCCTTAGTTATAATTGTACTTAAGGAAGATCACATCTTGGTTAAATATAATAAATTGTAGTTAGTCATGATTAGTATAATAAATTTATCCACAGGAATTTGTTATAATTTTCATGATTAATTAGGATGAGATAGCTGAATTATTTTTATCTCTTAGTTAGTTAGCCCACAGGTATTAAGAGGTATTAGTGATTTGTTAGTTTCATCATAAGAAATTTTTAAATGAATTTATTTGTGTTAAAATCTTAGCCCACAGATAGATTTTGATGACATATTGATTTATGTTTATATAACTTGCATTGGTGAGTATACTAGTAGTTTGCTTTGAAATTAATTGACATAAGCATTTTTTATTTCTCAATTTGCAGCAATTCAATCTTTGATAATCTTTGATGGCAAAAATGAAATTTTCTTTTTAACCGGTGACAACTAGAAGACATGGAAGGAGAGAATCCTTCTCCATCTAGGGTGCATGGTCATTGATTATGCTCTTTGCAAGAATGAGCCATCTGAGCTCATTGATATCAGTACTCCGGATGAAGCTGCATTGTACGAACAATGGGAAAGATCTAATCATTTTTCAATAATGTTCATCAAGACATGCATCTCCACTAGTATCCGTTGTTCAATTCTGACTGTAAGAATGTCAAAGACTTCATGAAAGCTATTGATGAGCAATTCAAGTCGTCTGATAAGGCACTAGCTAGTACTCTAATGGCAAAATTCTCATCCATGAAGCTCACTGAAGTCAAAAGTGTAAGAAAACATATAATAGAAATGAGAGACTTATCAGCTCAACTGAAGTCCTTAGAGGTTGAAATTTCTAATTTTTTTTGGTGTACTTGATCCTAAACTCGCTCCCACCACAATATGATCCTTTCAAAATTTTCTATAACACACATAAGGACAAATGGTCAATCAATGAACTTCTGACCATGTGTGTTCAAGAGAAAGGGAGACTGGCCCAAGAGATTGGTGAAAGTGCACTTATGACTCGTGATCAGAGTCAAGGGAAAAAGAAGAAAGGAAAGGGAAAGAGGGGTATATCTTCTATTGCCAAGATCAAGAAGGAGTTTAGGTGTTTCTTCTGTAATAAGAAGGGGCACACGAAGAAAGACTGCCACAAATACATGACTTGGCTCGAGAAGAAAGGTATTCCATTCTCTTATATATATTATGAATCTAATATGGTTGATATTTATCATAACATATGGTGGATTGATTCTGGTTCTACAATTCATGTTTGTAATACTATGCAGGGCTTCATAAGTCAAAAAAAATCGACGAAAAGTGAACGCTACATCTATTCAAAAAATCAGATGCATTCACATATGGAAGCTGCTGCCACATATAGACTTATTTTAGATTCCAGATTTGTATTAGATTTGAATAAGGCCTTTTATATTCTTGGATTTTCTAGAAATTTAATTTCTGTTTCAAGGCTTGTTCCTTTTGGATAATCAATAAAGTTTAATGTATCTAATTTTGATTTATTATTTAAGTCTACTATTGTTGGAAATGGTGTGTTGAATGACAGTTTGTTTAAAATTAATTTAGCCAACACAATTTCTTACAATTTAATGGCTGTGCAACAAAATACTGGTATTAAATATTGTGTTATGAATAAAAATTCTTCGATGTTATGGCACAAGAGATTAGGACACATCTCCATAGAAAAAATTAAGAGATTGATAAATAATGGAGTACTTGAGACTCTTGATTTTACTAATTATGATACTTGTGTAGACTACATAAAGGAAAAGTAGACTAACAAGTCAAAAAAAAATACCAAGAGGAGTTCAAAATATTAGAGATCATATATACGAATATTTTTTGTCCCGATATGGAGTCACATGATCAAAAATACTTCATCTCTTTCATCGACGACTACTCACGATTCATGTATCTCTAGTTACTTTATAATAAAAATAAGGCTTTGGATGCCTTTAAAGTTTTCAAGGCAGAAATAGAGAAATAATGTAGAAAATAAATCAAGATTGTGAGATCAGATAAAGGTGCAGAATTTTATGGTAGATACACTGAAAGTGAAGAAGCACCTGGTCCATTTGCAAAGTTTCTTGAAGAGCATGGTATCGTGGCCCAATACACTATGCCTGCCTTACTAGTTCAAAATGATGTAGCTGAAAGGAGAAATCGAATCTTGATGGATATGGTGAGGAATATGTTTAGCAACTCCAAACTTCCTCGTTCGCTATGGAGCGAAGCTCTTAAAACAACAGCATACATATTAAACTGAGTTCCAACTAAAGTAGTTCCTAAAACTCCTTTTGAGTTACGGAAAGGTTGGAAACCAAGTTTGAAACATATACGTGTCTGGGGTTGCCCAGCTGAAGTTAGGATTTATAATCCACATGAGAGGAAGTTAGACCCAAGGACTATTAGTGCATATTTTATTGGTTATGCCAAAAAGTCCAAGGGATGCAAATTTTTTTATCCAACTCATAGTACTAGAATTATAGAATCAAGAAATGCCAAATTTCTTGAGAATGATGTGGTTAGTGGGAGTGATTTACCTCAAGACGTAGGTTTTAAGAAAAATCACTGTAATTGTTGTGGACAAGGGCTCGGCCCGTCATGTAAGGAATCGTCTGCTTTGGCTCATGGACCTCACGGTTTTATCCTTTAAAAGGTGTCTCACGTAGAAAATTTTTTTTTCTCCTTATAAGCATGAGTCCCTCTTGACTCACAACTAATGTGGGACTAATATTGGTGCCCTCCATATTATTAAAATCACAACAGGACCCCCCAGTCAAGGGAGACTCCAATGTATACAGTTCGAGGAGCCCCACAATCAATCGAGACAGATCTCGATCCCAGGGAGCCGAGACGGACCTCAACCCCTACCTGGCGCGCCATTGTTGCGGACAAGGGTTTGGCTCGTCACGTGAGGTATTGTCCACTCTAGCCCATGGGTCTCACGGTTTTTCCTTTAAAAGGTGCCTCACGTGGGAAAAAATTTTTTCTCCTTATAAGTGCGAGTCTTTCTTGACTCACAACCGATGTGGAACTATTGGTATTCTCCATATTATTAGAACCACAACAGTAATGATACAACTCCTACATCAAGTTACAAACTGATCATTTTTAATGACACTCACCAAAAACAGGTGAACTTAAAATAACCAGTAACTGAAGTTCTATTTCAAGCTGAGAATACTTTAGGAGATCTGGTTGAACAACATCCAACATAAGATGTTGAACAACCTGTTGAACAACAACCTCCCCAAGAGGTTGAAGATACAACATTAAGAAGATCAACTAGAATAAGAAAATCAGC
Organism: Elaeis guineensis; assembly: GCF_000442705.2. Lineage (NCBI taxonomy): Eukaryota > Viridiplantae > Streptophyta > Magnoliopsida > Arecales > Arecaceae > Elaeis > Elaeis guineensis. The sequence continues at coordinate 38,732,447 of NC_026008.2, read as the reverse complement.
AATATCTAGTGACTATTATATGTATCTGCAAGAGTCTGGGTGTGACTTTGGAGCTGAGAATGACCCAGAGATGTTTTCACAAGCTATTAAGAGTAGTAATTCTGTGTTGTGGTATAATGCCATGAAAGATAAATTGGATTTAATGGCAAATAATGGAGTTTGGGATCTTGTTGAGTTGCCTAATGGAGTAAAGACTGTTGGCTGTAAATGGATCTTTAAGTCCAAGAAAGACTCATTGGGCAACATTAATTGATACAAAGCCCGACTGGTTGCCAAAAGATTCATCCAGGAGAAAGGAATTGATTACAGAGAAACCTTTTTTCCTATATTTAAGAAAGATTTCTTTCGCATCATAATGGCATTGGTTGCCCATTTTGACTTAGAATTACATCAAATGGATGTAAAAACGGCATTTCCTAATGGAGATCTAGAGGAAGAGATTTATATGAAACAACCTGAAGGTTTTTCCTCTAGTGATGGGCTCATTTGATTTGTAAGCTCAAGAAATCTATATATGGACTAAAAGAAGCCTCCCGTTAATGGTATTTGAAATTCCATAATGTCATCTCTTCATTTAGTTTCATTGTGAACACTATAGATTAATATATATACCACAAGGTTAGTGGGAGTAAAATCATTTTTCTAGTTTTATATGTGGATGATATCCTTCTTGCAACCAATGACTTGGAGTTGTTGCATGAGGTGAAGTAATTTCTCTCTAAGAATTTTGACATGAAAGATATGGGCGAGGCTTCTTATGTCATTGGCATTGAGATCCATAAAAACAGACCTCAAGGAATTCTTGGTCTATCTCAAAAAGCCTATATTAATAAGGTTCTAGAGAGATTTCGGATGAAAGATTGTTCACCAAGTGTGGCACATATTGTGAAGGGTGATAAGTTTGACTTGAACCAATGCCCTAAAAATGATCTTGAAAGAGAACAAATGAAGAACATTCCATATACTTCTGCTGTTGAAAGCCTTATGTATGCTCAGGTTTGTATAAGACCTGACATTACATTTGCTATTAGAATGCTTGAAAGATATTAAAGCAATCCAGGCTTGGATCACTGGAGAGCTGCGAAGAAAGTATTGAGATATCTTCAAGGAACCAAGAACTACATGCTTATGTATGAGAGATCTGACATTTTAGAAGTTATTATTTATTCGGACTCAGATTTTGTTAATTGCACTGACTCTCAAAGTCAACTTCGAGATACGCCTTCATATTGATTAATGGAGCTATATCTTGGAGAAGTGTTAAGTAATCATTAATTACCACTTCTTCTATGGAAGCTGAGTTCGTTTTTTATTTTGAGGCAACATCATAGGGTATCTGGTTGAAGAGTTTCTTTGCGGGGTTGCGAGTGGTTGATACCATCTCTAGGCCATTAAAGATATTTTATGACATTTCAGTTGCTGTATTTCTGGCTAAAAACAACAAAAGTGGAAGTCAAAGTAAACACATCAACATAAAGTATTTAGCCATGAGGGAATGTGTTAAAGCAAATGAGATCATCATTGAACACATTAGTACTGAATTGATGATTGCAGATCCTTTGACGAAAGGCATGCCACCAAAATTGTTCAAGGATCATGGAGTACGTATGGGACTTGATTTAGTTATATAAAGTTCCATTTGGTTGTAATGAAACTCTATTCTAATTTATTTTGTCTTCTCATTTTTGATGTGTACATTTGGTTTGAGAATGACATGTATTTATTTTGGACTCAGAATAAGTATTGGACTTGTTCATTCAGTTAAATTGAAGCTTTTTGCTAAGAGAAAATTACATTGTAATACATAGAAGGTAATACTCATATATAGAGAACTTATCACTATGATTCATGTGATCAAATCTTTTGGATATAAACATAAAGATGTAAGTGTTGTGAATATCATAAAGTGTAAAAAATGTTTGGACCGAGTGGGAGAATATTAGAATTTTAAAATTCAAATTTCATAAAGTGGTCCTATATTTTCTGCCCACTTTCTACTCTCTTTTATGAAGTCAAAAGTGGCAACTGATAAGATAGGCTAGTTACTCAATTTGACTAGGTAGTTCTGATTGAGAGAATAGTGGAGATATCTACTCCTAAGATAGTGGGAGGATTTCTCTGATGAAGAGAGGTTTAACCACTATAAAATAAAGACACAGAGTCCCTGATCTACTTATGTTTTACGGTATCCTATCTATCTAAGATTGACAACAGTAGATTGGAAGAATTTTGTGCATGCATTGTATTTTTTCTCAATAGTGGATGCAAAGTTACTAATCCACAGAGGCTATGGTGGGAGGTATTTAGATCCAATCTATATTTTATCTAATTAGTTTACGGCAATATAAAGTTTTTATTATTTTCACATGAAAAAGTTAGCCTATTAGGATATATGTGTATCGGAGTGACAACTCTCACAAATTTCTTCCTCAAATGATGTTTTTTTTTTTTTTTTTTTGTGAGATCAAAAGTTACCACATTGCAGACATCAACCTCCTAATAAACTAATGAGAAAAAAATAATTAAAAATTAGATTAACAGAAAAAAGAATATCCTAAGCCAATCTTCTTCCATAGAACTCCACTAATCCAATTGTTCTTTCAATCTTCTAAAATCCATTATATGTACTAGAACAAAAAAATTACCTTTCATATAAATTTCTGGAGCAAAATTATATGCTAGATATTTTTGAGTTGATAAAAGAAATTCACAAAATTTAGATTATTTTCTTTACATTTTAAACGATCCCACTGCGAAGTGGGGGTCCCATACCAGTCCTAACATGAATGAGCATCCGAAGTCTTGGATATGTTACATTCGTAAGTCCAAATAGTGGTCTTCCTTTGTTTTCTTAACTATAAAAAGCCATGTTTAGGCCACCAAACTTCCAACTTACCTACTCATAAATAATTTATTCCTAATAGAGTAAAGACTCTTCTTCACATAAAGAGGCTTATGCTAATGGGTATTTACTCTCCAAAAACCATGAGATATTATATCCTAAATGGGCACACCATGTGGCCATGCTCATTTCTACAAATTACATTCATCAAGCACTCATCTTGATGCATCATTACAGAAATGAGCACTATAATCAGATGCTCTTGTGATGGATGCTGTATCGAAAATAAGTTCACGAGTCGGATTAAAAACGAAAATTATCTTTGGAGTCAGTCAAGACTATAATTTCTCCAAAACTACAGCGCTGTGCCGGTTGCCATCGCACTTTGGACACAACTGTTGTTCAAAATTGGACGGTCACCCTTCGACGCCAAAAAGACTTGCCGTGGAGTCAGACTATTCATTGTATCGAGACGATCCTTCACATCATCCTTAAAGCCTCTTTACCATCAGCATATTCCTCCTCCTGATCCTGATCCGGTTTGGACCAAAGAAAGATTGTGGGTTAGGTGGAATCATTGTTGTGGACAGAAGGTATCCTCGCCGTTCCAGTGGGTGATTTCTATCAAGATATTTCAACAAATAGGCAACTTACAATTTTGAGTTCTTTTTTTTGATTCTCATATATATTCAGTTCTTGAAGTAATTTGAAAAGTGTTAAAATATTTAGATTTCCTAAATCAATGTGTAACAACTGGAAACATCAAGGTGGTGCTAAGAAGTATGATTTACCATGATTTTGGGCACCAAGTATATTTGATATATAGTGACTAAGAGAAAAATCACTTAAAATATCAAAAATTTAGAGTCACCTCCTTGTGTCCTATTTGTTAATTAGTTTTCATATAGTTAGCAATTTTGTGTTTAGTTCTTTTTGCACATAATAAGTGCTTTTTGACTTGCTTCATACATCAAAATAGAAGTAATTCCCCAACATAAAATGGAGATCAAAACCAATGAATGAGCACAAAATGGTAGTTAATCTAAGTCTTGATTTCCCCTCGAAAGATCGTTGATATGAGAATAAAATATCATGGCTTGTTTGTTATTTTTATTGGCTGGTCCAAGAGCTTTGACTATGGTATATGATTTTCTCAATATAAGGTTTGTGTCAATGTGAAATGTTTGTGATAATCTCAATCAAGTTACAAATCATGACTTAAACAAGAATCAACTTTGACTCGAATGCAACCGGTAAACTACCAGGAGTCTGGGACTTCGAGTGGGTTAGGTTAGGTTCGAGTCTAGGTCAAGTAGATTTAATGTGGACCGGATCCAAGATTTCGATCCCCAAAACCAACCCCATCAGTTTGGGGGGTCTAGCTCATATTAACCTCTTTTCAAGTGAAATTTGGATTTGGCTTAGGATAATGAGGCCAGCCATTTTCAACTATTTTCTATCTCTTCTTACTCTAATCAGGACCATTCACGTCAAGCCTAATTTGAGGTATAATTGAGCCAAGACCGATCAAGCTTGGATTTGATCAATCATGGTTTGAAAATAAACTTCATAGCTTAAATTGCAAGATTAAGCTTGATTTATTTAACATTATTTCAAGCTCAATTTAATTTCTTTTATGAGCAAAATACTGAAATTTGTGCTAATTTCAAGTCGAGCCAAACATGGGCCTACTTAACTAGCTCGATAATCCTAAATCAAGTTGAAATTAACTTAAGAATACATCAAGATTAGTTGGAAGATATTTTTTATTTAAAAGAATGCATCAATTAAAACTTCAATCTAGTGACCCATTATATATGAAACATTTAGAGTCTTATCAAGCCAAATTTGATTAAGTTGGGTCAACTTGTGACTTAAAATTAATTTTGAGCTGGTTTTGCTGGTTCAAGTTTACTTTGTTTAGCATCAAACCACGCTTGATTCAAGCTATTCTTGACTTGACCTTTAGCCAAGCTCAAGTTTTGTGGCTTACTTGACATCTCCATATCTAACTATTTGATATTCAAATTGAATGAGGCCGTTGTATACATATGCTTGGAAACTCATGATTGACCGGTGGTTTCTATTTTGAGCATGGGTTTAGTTCAAATTAGTCGGGTATTTGTTAGGTCACAGTTTAGTTAACCGGCATTCGCCCTTACAATCTATCCAACCACTCCTCGATCCAAACACTGAACCTAGACATGGTCTGTAGGGCGAATAAAAATCCAGACTATAGAGTTAACTTAGGTTGCCTAAACTTCTCATAGATATCCAATGGGACTTCAAAGTATATATGTGACGTGAAGTAGCAACTAACTTGATACCATATGGCTCTAATTAGTCGTATTCAGCTTGTGGTCGAGAATGAGTCTCGGTATACTGATAAGATTGTTTCATTGTAAGCATTCCGCATGTGGGTTAATATTGATAAATTTGATTCTTCCTAAGTCCCATCGTAATAGAAGTTTCATGCACTAAATTCAACCCTTTTCGTATTCCGTGGTGGTCGAAGTCTCCCGTGTATTGGGCCACTTGTTTGAAAGCCCTTGCAACTTTTGAAGTCCACTTAGAGCATAATGGTATCAAGTTAGCTGCTAATCTGCATCGAATCTATTCTTTGAACCCATTTTATTATATTTCCTAAAGACAAACTAGCAAGCCCAAGATATTGTTTTATTTAGATGAACAAAAACAATATTAAATGATTCCTCTTCTATGATTCTTATTAACATATATTAAAGTGGATGGCTTCAAACCATTTATAGCAGCCGAAGACAAGCCCGACCCAACCTAGACCCCATGGCATCGTTGGGTGCTAGCATGCAAGTACAATCTGTTGGACCTAGGACAGTTGGACGCGAGCACACCAGTCCACAACGGTATGATAAGCCCCAGGCGCACTTTAATGAGCCCACTGCACGGAAAGCGACGGTACGTACCCGTCTTAGGGGAGACAGCTGAGCGGGCCCCACCGACAGGAATTGACGGCTGACCGAATGGCGTACCCCACCCTCTCGTTCTGGCCGCCGGATCATCGACGCGACGCCCCCTCGCCCATCATTTTCCCGAATCCCGACGCCCCCCACCTCTCGACGTCCCAAGGAATATAATATACTATTATTCTCATCCGCTGGCACACCGAAACCAATCAAACTTACCCCCAGAGACCACTCCCTGCGCGGCCCAAATATCTTACCAAATGTTCCCATTCCTACGCCATCGTAGAATTTGCATGGTCTTAGCTATTGATTTTGCCGCACACAAAAAAGAAGAGTTAAAAAAAAATCTATCCATTTGTAAAATGACACATATTCCAGGATCCCTTAACATATTTGATCTTGAATCTAGGTAAAATATCTAATAAAAATAACTGCATATCATCGACATGCTTTTAGATCAAGGAGTATAATTTGGATCCCTAGATACATATTATTTTGGGGAATGTAATATTTTTTCTTTATAAGATCAGTATTTAAGAAGATTTATATGCAAAATTCACTGTGATATAACAAATTGGTGCAATTTGTGGGGTTTTGCTTCGGAATCGACCAATTGGGGCCCCAGGGGGTTTTGAATCGCCGAAGGGGAAAGAGGGCTAAAAGCGCGAGAGAACCTAACAAAACCGCCCGCTTTTGGGAGTACGGTCCACACTCTTTCTCTCGGTCACCGATTTTCGCAGGAGAGAACCCCGGTCGTCTACGTGGAGTATTCTCATTTGTCGAAACGACGTTTTGCTGTTGTCGACTGACATCGTCGTGGGTGGGGCCTTTTCTCTGAAAGCGCTGGTTGGAGTCAGTTCGCCCTCGTCAGAGCTCCCTGACCGGCTGCAGCCGGTCAGAGACCGGACTTGCCGTTCGTCGGGTTCCGTGCCGAGAGACTGTCACGCGACGTCTGGTCGTGGTGCACGTGCCGCCTGGTGGGCCCCAGAGTTGGAATAAAGTTATTATTATTAAAATTAATGTAAGGCCGAATGAGAGGAAGAGGTGGTACAGGGGAAGGGAGAGAAGAGAGAGGGGTCGCGCTCAGAGCCAGAGCGGGCGCTTAGAAAGCGAGGGTTCTGATAGGGAGGCGAAGGAGAGGGACGGCGAAGAAGGCGCGAGGGATAGGGGAGAGGGGAAGAGAGGGCGGTGGTCAAAAGCGGACTCCTCCGTCAAAGGAGCTTAGGGTTCCGGCTGCGCCGGCGACGATAATCTTCGTCGGTAACGCCCCGCTCCGTTCTGTCGAATTACTCTTTGATTTCTGCTTCTTTTGCTGTGTTTGTTCTTCCGATTTGGTCCGCGTGCTCTTCTTGTTTTCGCTCTGTGGAAAGGTCGGATTTTTTGCGATTTTTGTTGTGGTCTGATGGTTTCGGTTGGTTGATCGGTTTGTGTCATTGGCGCTGGGAGGAGTACGAGGCGTAGGGTTTGGATTTTGATCTTTCTCTAGCGGATTTGTCTTTGCTCCTTTCTTTGATTATTTTTAAGCTAATTTTTCGTGTTTTAATGGCTTCTCATCCTAGTTGAAGATTTTATTTTATTTTTTAAAAATTGTTTTGCTATCTGTCATTTGCCTTCAAATGGGTCCTTTTGGTGATCAGATGAAGTCTGGGTCTATGATTCAGAAGTCTTCTGCAGTTTTTTGTGGTTTCCAGTGCTGCTGTTTGATGTCTGCTTTGGTCTCGTTTTTGTGGTAGATGGATTTTTCTTGAAATGTTGGGGTAATGGATTTTTCTTGAAATGTGTAAGTAGGTTAAATTTTGATATTCTTTTTGCAATTTTTTAAGGGTCTCCAGTGAGGCTGTTTGATGTCTACTTTGTCTTATTGGTTTTCATTCTTGTGGTAGATGGATTTATCTTCAAATTGTGAGTATTATTTATTTTTTAAATCCAGAAGCAGATTGAATTTTGATGTCTGAGCATTTTTTTAGGGTTTTCAGTCATGCTGTCTGATGGCTACTTTATTTCATTGCTCTTGATTTTGTGTTGGGTGGATTATCCTGAAATGTGGCAATACTAGATCTTTTAAATCTAGGAGTATAGAGTGAACTTTAAATATCTATGGGCATTTTAGCTTCCCTCGATTGTTCCATTTATTGTCGATCATCTCCCTGAGATGAGGGCAAGGAACTTACTGTGACACGTGTCCTGAATTGCATGTCTGGTTCCAGAATCTTTTGTCATGAATGTGTGCATGTTGTCTGGGAAATGTTCAATATTTAATCATCGTGAAATTTGTCGGAATGTTAATTTGTGAAATTGTCGTTTTTTTGCTATGTCAAGTAACTTTAGTTACTTATATGTCAGTACTGCATGAACTCTTTAAGAATGATTAGGACTTTGCTCTGTATTTCAATAATTGATGTCTGGTTAAGTTCACACTGGCTGAGCTGATCTTCATAATTTGATGGCATTATGGTGGTATAATTATTGATCAAAGGTTGCTATTGAAATATCTAAGTCGTTATTGGTTAGGAGCAAAAAGGCTATAATCCCTTGTTTTCCAAGGCACAGGTCATCATTGCTTGGCCATTAATGATGCCTGTAACAGTAGGTAGAGCTGATTAGCAATTGTTCAGTTTGGGCTGTGCTATGATCACTGTCATATATATGTTGGATCACTTACCTTTTTTGCCCTTTTTTTTAATTTGTAGTGGTTTCCTTTTTTCTTCAATTGATGGTAGTATACTGCATCCTAATGTATCTTTGACTGTTTTTGGATATAGTTTTCATAATGCTGATGCTCATTATTGACTTAGGCTTGTCTATTGACTGTTGCTAAGTTCATTTTGTAAAAGTTTCTGTGCTAATGATGCCGCTTTCCATTTTCATGCTCTGCAGCACTCTTGTAACAATTGATTTAACTTGAGGATCATAGGTGCATAAATAATTTCAACAAGTTAATTAGCCTAACCTATCAAATCTCAAAGTTCTCACCATATTGGGAATCCTGTGCAGAGATCAGGCAGTCCCTTCAATGGGTTATTTGTCTAGTGTCTTTCACCTCCTTACGTGCCACTCTTGTTTTTGGTAAAGAGCTAGCCATTTTTTTAGACTAAAAAAATAGTACCAAAAGTTTGTTAGCGAGTTTGTTCATTTCATAATCAGTGTTAGCAGATACTTTGTTGGGCAGAACTAAATTTGAATGCCATGGTCCTTCTTAATAATGATGGTTACATTAAGGTAAAGCATAGAATTTCTTTTTCTTTGTCTTTATTTTTTCTAAGAATACTGAGAATTAAAGTATTTGTCCTGAAAAGGTAAACTTATTGTTTCCTATTTAAGAAGACTAAATTTATGTTTTAATACATGATTTTATTGAAGCTTGTGTTGACAATGGATATAGCACTAGGTCAGAGTGAGTGGAAAAGTGATTTGAAGCAATGATTTCGATGGGTAAAAGAAGATTTTTTTAAAATTCCATGTCTGGTTACTGTTGTTGTTAACATTATTATTGGGGATTGAATTTTAATGTAGAAAACTAGAAAAAAAATGCCATATCAATAAATTGAGGTTTCCAGTGAAGAAGTGATATGTAATTACTGAATCTAAACTACAATCTGCAACCTGATATATTACACCTGAATGTAGAGGCACTGGGGAGGATCTAAGTAACTAAATCCAATGATGTTATCTTAAAGAATGGATGTTGAAATGATAAACTATTTTTTTTCCTTTTTCTACAAAGGTAAAAAAAAAGAACCTGATGTGAAGTGCAGATTTTTGAATTCATGGATACAAGATAGGCAGACTAGCAAGAATTACCACTGAAAATCAGAATAAGTGGCAGAGAGCTAAGAAGGCAATAATGAGCTTACCTGTAGTGCTAATGTATCTGCATTTGGCAAGCACTTTGTAGTATGGGAAAAATGAAAATTTGAGTTAGATGGGTGCAATCACAAGCAGCTTTTCATAAAATTGTACTGTAAAATATATTCTGTGAACGTACTAAATTGATTAAAGATGTTGTTCTACACGAGCAAGTTGGGAGCAAAAGCTAAGAAATGCTTTTGTTCAGGTTTTTTCTGTTTTCCTTTTTTTTTGGCGAGGTATTTTTCCTTTTCTGTGTAGCTATAATTTATGTGAAGTTGCATCAGTATTGAGAATGGTGTGTATGGCGTATGATGAAATATTCTCATCCGTTTCCGTAAAAAACAAATCTTGTCATCAGTTGCATGTTTATATAATTCAAAATGGGTTGATGACCTAGTTTAACATCACATGGATTGATAATAAAATTCGATTCAAGGTTAGCACAAAACAATTCTTTTGACGATGGACATATGTGTTTAGATTGTAAAGAGCATAGGATCATGCATCTCTAAGTAGTTGTTCTCATTTTCCATGTTCACATTATATAATGAGTTGGTCTGTGTGTTATATTGGTCCTCATGATAGTGCTTCTGGTTGGGGAACAATACTTAACAGTTAGGGAAGTCACATATACCTGCAACCTCTTATGCTTATATTTGTGTGTTGGAGTAATATTATCTTCAGCATGCTAGGTATTGGATGAAGTTTGCAATAAACTGACTATATAATACTGCATTGTTGTGCATGAGGCAGCAAAAGTGGCCCATTTTCATTGTTTTGTCCGTTCACTAGTAGGGGCCATTGCTTGGTGCAACGGTAAAAGGCTTGGGCTGACAAATGCAATGGCATGGGTTCAAGTCCTGGGCAGCTAGGTCATGAAAAAAAATGCCAAAGGTTAGATCTGTCCCCGATTTGCCCCTTCCAGGATCCTCGATTGCTGGTACCATAACTGGGTGATGTGGTTTCTTCTCCTTGCTAGCATCTGATTCTGGGGTTGGGTCAAAACTGTACACTATTTTGGGTGGGAATTTGGTTTGCTGCTAAGCGTGATATATATCTTGCCATCGATCTTAATTTACTGCAATTTTACACTATGATGTCTTGAAGTACATTGAGGGCTATGTTAACTACTTTTGCTTGTATATCCGTCTTTGAGGGCTTGCAATCCATATGCCCATGTAAACAAGACCGACATACATTCTATGTAAAGCATACAATACCTCATTGGCCTTTACATTTCTTTGCCACTAGCCCAGAAAAAAGGATGGAGAGATAGAACAAATACGCATTTTTTATCTGCAGTTACAGATTGAGCACCATATACCTTCTGGAGAGCTTTTTTTTTTTACATATGCTAATAATAATCTTTTTGTTTGTGAGAGGAAATAAGAAATTAGGAAAGTGAATAATTCTTTTGGTTGTGAATGTGTTTCCTTCTTGATGTCACCAAGGTCCTACTTCTATTAATAGACAGTGTCGATTAATTTATCATGTTTGAGTAAGCAAATTCTTACACATTTAATCTGATGTTTTAATTTAAAATTCAGGGTGATAGTATTTAAATTCCTATTTTGACACCTGGGGGTCATCTGCTGCTATGCAGGTGTTGGCATTTGATGATAGGATAATGGTGCTAATATAAATTTCTGCAAAGTTGACTGCATGACACCATAATTTCTTGCAAACTTTGCAAGTTGCAAAAGAAACGCTACACTAAAATATCAGGTTTTTGCTCTTTTATTCTTGCATCATTTTATTTTATTTTTTTAAATTATTACGAGAAAACCTGAATTTTTTTTTTGAATTTTAAGCTGAAGTAAATTTGAGAAGCAAAAAAGAAATGCAATGTAGATGTGCTTTTATGTCTGCCATATTTCACTTTCACCTCCATATCACACTTTCCTCATATCTTTGAATGTTCTAAACTCTGCAACATGTACACATGCACATCCATCCATTAAATTTGAATTGTGAGAGATATATTCTGTATAAAAAAATATAACTCTTTTTAATTTTTATTTTTCTTATTTTCTAAGGGTGTCTCCATTCATTTGCTCGAGAAGCGAATATCATCAATGATCCAATTTTATCAGCTCATGCCATGTGATAACTTGCTATTTTTGCTTGCCAGTTTTTGGTTAGCTGATCTGCTGTCCTTTGCATGCGTTCTTCACTTCACCTGCCTATTGCTTGCCTTCTTAATAGGGCATCATGTTTAACATGAAGCTCTATCAGGCTATTCTGTTTGTATTCACAAACCTGCAAAATGAGTTTTGAAATAAAAAAGATGACTTACCCAGCTGTCCATGCAATCTCCTTTTCTTCCAAAAGTTAGATTTTGTTTCATAAACCCTGAAGACAAACAACAGTTGTTGTAGGTATGTTTATCTCTAACAACTTCTTTGACAATATTAATGCTACCTGGGCTCTCGCATCACCTCAGAGAATTCAAGTCACAAACGTATCCTCAAGTCAGATACATGTCAGACTTTTAGACATTCTTCAAATTGTTTAGTTATTGCACCATAATAACATTGGAAATAAGCTTTATTTCTTTTTGAGCTTGGACAAGGAAATTCATGTCTCTTGTATTCTTTAGCTAATTTGGAGTTTGAAGGAGGAACATGTGTCTAAACACCTTTACAAATAATATCTTCTGATTTTTCTACTATAATTTTTATTTTAAAACATTATATCTAACTTGTTAATTTTTTGCTGCATATCCTTGCATCTCCTTTTCCTTTTTTAAGTCAGACTCTCAGATACATGTCTGGATTTGGTTCTCCTCTCCATGTCCATGCAAACAATTGTTAACTGTGCAGTAGGTAGTGCTACTACAGTTGTTGCCTTGTAGATTTTTTTGCCCTTGTGATGTTGCAAAAATTGTAACACACTGCTAGTACTTAGTTTGACAGCCATGCTTCTATTTTAGTACATGTATTTGCTACGTATATGAGGATTTTCCTTCCCCTTTGTTATAGAGCTTTAGCAAGTTATAGAATATTTATAATATATAAATTAACTTGACATGTTATCTAGACTCCAAGTTATACTTTTAAGTACATGATGTGAGCTATTATGATCACTCATAATTGCAATTCTTATATTAATTTCCAGTGCAACATTGAGGAAATTATCGGAATATATTGTACGTAAACTCTGATTGATCAATTAATTGGAAGCTTGTCCTATCTGTTCAGTCACTCCACATATTGAACCACATTTTTAATTTGCGTTAATCAAATGAATAAAGTTAAAGATAGTAACTTGTTTCCATAGAAAAAGAGGAAAATGTATGATTAAATTGCTTGCATGTTTGGACTGCTGATCAATAAATGGTCAAATTAGAGGTGAATAACTCAATTCCTTAAGAAGAACAAATGTATAATTAAATTGCAAAAAAGGAAATTGGCTGGCTAGACCTGTTTGCATAGTTTTAATGGTATCTTTTACTTCTCCAGTTTCTACAGAAAAGAAGATTGGAGTCATTGGACGAAGTTTCTTTTCAAGTCTACCTAATGGGTTTGTTCTATCTTCTAAAATTCTATTTTTGAGATATTATCTCATGATTTTTTTTCAGTAATCAATTATTTAATTCTGAATATTAAAAGTACTTTATTTGCTTTCATCAAATAATCAAAATTTAAATTCTTGATTTTGTCAGATCCTACAAGTATCTCATATGTCAGTAGCATGCTTTTGACTTTTAGTTAACTCTTTTTAGGTGTATTGTCATGGTTACTAAGTTTGTTCTCATATAAAACATTAGGAAGACATTAATAACTTTATTGTTCTCTCACATGTGAAGAAATGCTATCTTAAAATGGGTGTTTTGCAGAGAAAAGGCATGTAATGAGGGTGGCAAAATTATTGGACTCCAATTTGAAAATTAGGAGACTTCAGGCCGAACCTATGCGAACAAGCAGTTTGGACCTTACCAAACTAAAACCAGTCAAGAATTAGAATGACTCGAGTGGTCTGGTCGGTTTGGCCCATTTAAAGCCTTCCGAGTGCCTCCATGCCCTCCGAGTCTCTCAAGCAAATCCTTGCTTGTCCTATTGCCATTGGCCTCCTCCATGACCCCTTCATCTTTGCCCACATCGTCGCAGCTGCCCCCCTCTGACCTCCCCCTCACCCACGCCTTCCATGCTGCCTCCCCTTACACCTCCACCTTTGCCTTTGCTGCCCTCATTCATACATACTTTGCCAGCCCTTCCCTATCCCTTACCCTCCATCTCTTCTTTGACATGCTCCACGTCAACCTCTATCCTTGCCATTTTTCCTTCTACTTTCCTCTCATTGCCTTCGCATGCACCCACACTGACCCCTCCCCTACCCGTGCGATCATCCCTACCACGGTCTCTCGCCCTACCCCGCCATCACCACCTCCCTCCTCCATGCCTAAGGCCCTCCCCCTCCCTCTTCTCCCTCCATCTCTCTCTCTCTCTCTCTCTCTTCCTCCCTATGCTTCTCTCTCTCTCTCCCACCCTCCCTCTCCCTGTTTCGGTTTGCCTGGGCATGATGCGGCGTGGACTCATAATATACCGAATTGGTCACCAGCCAATACAACCTTTAGTACTGGATTGACGAACCTTGCTTCAACTTAATTTTATTACCATCAAAATCATTGTTGTGGCTTGCACAATTACCTCCACAGTCATCACCCATACCATCGTCACCACCAAATTGTCATTCTGCAACCATATTAACTATTAAAATCACTATTGCTACTGATACCACCACTAGGATCATCATGGCTATCTTTGTCATCACGATGTTACGACGACTGTTGCTATTGATACCACCGCTAGGATCATCATGGCTACTTTTGTTATTGCCATGTTACCATGACTACAGCTATAATTACCATTGAGACCTTTATAGGTATTATAACATGCCATGCCACCATTAGTGTTGCTGCTGGATTTGTTATTATTATGAGCAAGATTTTACATCTTGGTAGAATGGGGGCATCCTGGCCATCCCATTTTGCTCCTATGAGAAAATGGAATCGGGATAGGGTCAGGACTTCGAAACCCATCCATGCAAGGAAAGAAGAAGAAAGACGGAAGAAAGAAAGAGAGAAGAAAAAGAAAGGAAGGAAAGAAGGAAGAAAGGAAAGAGAAAGAAGAAAAAAGGAAAAAAAGATAGAAAAGAAGGGAAGACGAAAAGAATAAAAAAGGAAAGAAAGGAAGGTGTAAGAAAAAGAAAGAAAAGAAAGAAAGAAAAAAAAGAAAGGAAGAAAGGAGAAAAAAGAAGAGGAGAGAGATGGAGGATATTTATCGGGATGCATGGCTGGGATGATTGTTGGGATGGGATGGGATAGGGAGCATCCCGTTCTATGGAGATACCAGAACATCTCCATTCCATGGGTTTAAAACCTAGGCTATGAGTATTATCATCATTGTTGGTGCCATCACTTTTATCATTGTTAGAGTTCATGTTGATATATTGCTGCCACTATTGTTGCCATACTATAGCGAGTACCATTATTACCAATGCCACTTGCCGTTATTTCATCAATGACTATCATGACTATTGCCAACCAAACGACAAAAGCTTTGCCACCCTAGGTTCGCTGAACTGTGTACAATTTAAGGCGTGCCGAACTATACTGACGGCCTATCGATGTGGTTCAGATGTTCGATTCAGAATATTGGCAAAAATAAAGTCAGGGAGAAGGAAAGAGAGGAAGAGAGAGAGAGGGAGGGAAGGAGAGGGAAAGACCATCGATGGCGTGTCAAGGCTGCTAGAGGGCTGTTGAGGCCTCCGAGGTTTTGCCATCCTCTAAAAGAGGAGATTAGAGAGAGAGATAGAGAGAGAGGGGGAGGGAGGGACATGGAGGGAGAGGAAGGCGGCGGGGAGGTTGCTGGATGACCGAAATCGATCCCATGGCATCACCCTACTGCCTTCCCCTCCCTCGATTTCTCTCCCTCCGCCCCCTTTTCTTTCTCTTTCTAATCTCTATTCTCCTCTCTCAGAGGATGGAGCCCCCGAGGCCTCAGTAGCCTTCTGAGGGCTTTCACATTCCTCCAGTGGCTATAATTCGCGTCTCCGCCAGCCTCTCTTTCCTTCCCTCCCTTCCCCCTCTAGCTCTCTTTTCCTCTCCGATTCTCCCTTCCCTCCCTCCGAGATCTTTCTTGATGTTCTTGCCTTACAAATACTCCTACCATATTTTCTCTCAGGTGCCTATTACTGCACATGAGAAGTCCCTTGAGCCTACCTAATGCCAGCTTGACAACTCATTATTCAACCATGTATGGCACCAATTTCCACAAGTTACATTAATCCCCTCATGCCAGATGGCAAGAGGAACTTTTCTTGTGTGCAAAATGAGTACCCAGATCATTTCTCCAAAACAAATCCTTCTTTGACCATGTGAGCAAGGACCTTGCTGGCTACTGGCACATGTGGGATCCACCCACTTTTAGAAGCCTTTCTACCATTAGGGATGTCGCAGTATCGATATTTTCGCTGTTCCTTTTCGAAATAAGTCTCCTAGCCATGCTAGGAAGCACTAGAGCAGCCATTAATCACAATCAAGGAAACTGATCTTTTCTTTTACTTCCATATTAGCAACTTTGTATCTTGAAGGACCTAATATACTGTGGTGACAGAACTGTTTTGTTATGTCCATTTTGTTGACTGTAAAAATCTAACAAAACTGCAAAAATGCATAAATATTTTTAGGACAGTCATGCTTACCTTGTCTTTGCTTAAGTAAAATCTTCTTCTGAATCCTCAAAGTTATTCTTTCTCAACTGCATAGGTCCACATAAGAATGTGATGCATGTATGGTCCTAGAATGCTAAGCTGGTGACATATGTAGCTGCACAATGCTAAGTGGGCTGCATATGCAGCCACATAGTGCCAATAGACCACCTTTTCAACCTCATATGTGGTATGATCACTTACAGTGACTGCATACAGGCAATATGCTAGGGTCCACATCCTCATATGTAGCTGCATATGCAGCCTCATGCTTCACATTTTAAAACACCTTATATCTGCTTTCACACATTTTCCTTACAAATATTGCCAATTCATTCTTTTATATTTATCTTGATAAAGCTTATTTGCTGATGCATAAGCAATAGTTATCTAATGAAAAACTAATGTGAACCCTAGGATTTGGATTTATGGACTTGAGAACAAGGAAACTGGGTGGACTGGAGCTTCCATGGTTAGGATGAAGGATGACGTAGTTTAGTTTGCCATGTTAGGTTGAATCTGGTGGTCTCCAATCAACAATTTAGTTGCCAATTGAATTGTTTGGAAGAATATGGAAGAGGAAAAGTGCAACATGAAGAGTAGTCCTATGATAGCCTGATGAACATGCGGATATCCTTGACATGTGACTGTGCAGAGCTATTAAAGCATTTTGTTGTATAACTTATAAGAAAGAATGGCATATGAATATTGGTGAACAAAGATATGATGGAAAATAATGATGTGGAAACAATTTTGGGAGCATATGACTGGACTAATATTCTTTCTTATGAATATTGGTGAACAAAGATATGATGGATTTCCTGTAGCATATTTGTAAATAATGATGTTCAAGAGGAAAAAATCACTTTTGGGAGGCAATGAATGGACTAACAGGGATATCTTTTGTAGCATATTTCGAAGTAGTGACATTAGTGTTAATGCAGGGAGTAATATATGATATAAGATGTCAAATGGTGAATGTTGGGATGTGTTTCCATGATAGAAGGAAATTGCAGTGTTTAATGTTCAACAGTACTTAATTTCAACTTGCAAGCTTATGGAGTAGTGGTTTCGTAGACCTGGGTTGGAAGGTGTGTTCACAAGGCTACCCTGGTGCATATTGAATTTTTTTAATCATTTTCAGGATTTCTTCACTCAACTACTTTTAAGGTACTACCTCAGCTGGCCGTGAATCTGAAGCGCTGATTGATTTGGAGACAGCATGGTATGCAAAGAGATGCCATGGTGGAAACAAAAGAAGGGAGACCTGCTCAAGAAGGAGAACCTGCTCAAGTATAAGCTGATCTCATGGGGAATGCATAGAAATGTTAGCCACTATCACAATTATAGAATTGATTGTGGAAATGGAAATGTGATAAGGATATCGATCAATAGATTAAAATAGCGCAATTGGATCAATTTTATCACAGATTAACTACCATAAGACCACAGATAGAATTAATTGTTATGAGATGTCATAATGTGATTATGATTGTGAACTTACCTTGGTGGACCCACCCTTTTGTCTAAGGAGTAGGGTTCCAGGTTTGAGCCTTGGATGGTGCATTCTCTAGTGTTTCTCTCTCATTCTCATGATATGATCATCATTATTGCCCTTGGATCTATTATTTAAACAAGTTGATGGATGAGTTTTTTTAGTGATATTATGGTGCGATGTTGGTGCCTTGTGGTCTTTTATTAAATGCCAATAAACTCTACAATACAATATGAAAATCAAGGATGCTAGATGAGTGAAAACAAGCATGGTAGATATGTGTAGCAGAGGCAAGAATGGTGAGTTGGATGTATGATTGATTTATGGATGATGAATTGAGGAATCAGGAATGAGTACTACAGGAGTGATGGGAGTTGCACCAGTTGAGGAATAAGCATTGGTCAATTGACTATGATTGTTTGGTTATGTTTCATATGGGACAAAATGTGAGGATCTTAGGAAAGGGAGGTGAAATTTGGGGCTGAACGGTCAAGCAAAAAGGGGGGAATGTCTAAAATAACACTAATGGGAATATGAAACATATCAGAAAAAGCTTGCAGTGACAGCAGATGTATGCCTTAGTTGAGATGGTTGAGATTTTTTTTCTGTCGAAGTTGTCCCAGATAGTTGTGATAAA
The DNA here is from genome assembly GCF_000442705.2 of Elaeis guineensis. Classification (NCBI taxonomy): domain Eukaryota; kingdom Viridiplantae; phylum Streptophyta; class Magnoliopsida; order Arecales; family Arecaceae; genus Elaeis; species Elaeis guineensis. The sequence goes on along the minus strand of NC_026008.2, from coordinate 38,713,971 downwards.
GTTCAGCTGAGGTAGTTAAGGAACATATGAGGAAGAGTTTTCTAAGATTTAGCGCTCTTTGAACGGTATATTCTTGTAATCTTCAATATGCTTCTTGAAATATTTGACACGTGAATGAAAATTATTTGATGCACATCAGAAACATTCATTTTTAACTATTGTGTGATAAAAGCCTAAGTGTTAGTGCATAAATATCAAAAGCTATTAATTATGAACCTTTTAATCAGATTATTGTTATAGTTATCTTTTGCATGAAAGAAAGATTCACCTTCTTTCATGCGAATCTACTGCTGGATCACCCTAGACAGATACCAAAGCTCTCTTAACTCCATCATTCATCCATCAGCACAGCTATCAAAGTGAGCAGTGGATGATCCAACGATGGATTCGTGCGAATGAAGGTGAATCCTTCTTTCATGCAAAAGATACAACCCAAGTCCACAAGAATGCCAGCTAATCTACTGTGTTGCTGACTAAATTTGCTCCCTGGAACTCATTGTTGACACACTTTCGTTTGATTTTTGAAAATTAAAGTAGTTTATGACTTACTGTCATGTTTTTAATGATTAATCAACTGATCAAGCTATGTTATATTTTGCAGAAAAGGAACCACATGAGCTTGACCACTAATTCTTATGAGCATGTCATGAAGGCTGCATGATTGAATGTTCCAGATCCTCATTTGTTTCTTCAACCAACATGACACTTGAAGATTTTTTTACTCTTACTGAGATGAAGGATGGGCTTTCAAACGTTGCTAGGGTTGAAGAGCTAATTTCTATGCTTCAAAAGTTAAAAGATCATATTACAAGTAATGCTGGCGATGCAGCAAGACAATGGTCAACTGTTGCAGGCACCTTAATGGCCACAGGAAACAAGGAATGTCTTGATCACTTTGTTCAGCTAAATGGGCTTTGTTTTCTAAATAAGTGGCTTCAGGAAACTCAAAGGTGCAGTAATGATGCCAGTGACAGTGCTATTGAAGAATTGATAATGAAACTGTTAGCATTGCTTGATAAGCTTCCAATTAACAGTGAAAAATCAAATGATTCTGGAGTTAGGATTACCGTCGAACAGCTTCTTGGTCACAATAACCTTAAAATCAAGGAAAGGGCAAAAATACTGTATGATAAGTGGAAAAATGCAGAAACTACTGAGGGAAGTTGCAGTAACCATGAGAAAGGTGAAAAATGTCAAATTGAACAACCCAAACCTTCAGATAATGCAGAGACTTTTGAACAGGGGATATCCTCCATATGTCTTGCCCTTGATATTTCTGCATGCAAAAATGGAGCTGATGAAGGGAGCTGTAAAGTAGAGTCAGTGGGGAATGAATCCCATCACTCAAATGTTACCAGATGTTCAGGCATTTTACAGAAACCTGATTTCATTAGCAGTGAGAAAACTTGTATTCCAAATCAAACTCTGCCTGCAACCTCTTCAGCTTCTGCTGATGCGAATGCAGCCTTGGGAGATGTGAATTCATCAGGTTCATCACTTATTTCGAACTCTTGTCAGGAAAACTTATCTGCTACGGAAGAATCTTCTGTTTGCCCTGCAGCAGGATTGGCCTCCTCTGGCACATGCAGTTCACTATTTGTTAAGGAAGGAGATGATCAGCGCAATGTATCTGTGTACAGGGATGCTTCTGCTTCTGAAGGTGTTAAAGAGATGGAGGTGACTATAATAGAAAGTAACCTAGCTGAATCTACTCAGAAAGAGATATGCAATGTTCCACCATCTTCCGGTTTATCTGCTTCTGCATCTCAAGTGATTGATGCAACAGCACCCACTCTATCGTGCAATTTAGATTCTAATGAGAATGAAGCTCATCCATCAGAGATTTTGGAGCCTGCACCAAACACTGTAGGTGCTGACTGCAGGATGCCAAAGTGTTTGGGCGACCCGGTTGCACATGTCACAAAAGTTTTTCAAGATCTATCTGGTAAATCATGCATAATTGGAAAGCTAGATGATTCTAAGAATTCTCAACAGAGGGAGGAAGATGTTGAAAGTGACAGTGGCATTAAAGATCTTGGCAGTGAGGTTGATTTGAAGGCAAGCAAAGGTATGATGATTCCCTGTGATTCTTCAGAAGTAAAGGAGACCAAATCAACCCATATGACCAACCAAAAGTCAGATTTGGGTCTTGAATATGAGGAGATTGATGCATTGGAAGTTGCAAGGCGAGTTGCTATAGAAGTGGAAAGGGAGGTTGCTGACTATAGAGAACCTTTTAGCAGCTCTCCTGAGGTCAATTCTGGAGAGACGATGGGTGCCCATAGTCCTGATATTGAAGAAGGAAGGCAGGATGAATCAGTGATTGGCAAACTAAATGGAAATAAATCACCACCTCATGAAAAAGATCATTCTGGTAATGCTTCTTCTCCTAAGGAAGATGGTTCAGGAATTACAGAGAATACTAGCACTGAACCTGAGAAGCCTGAGCAAGATTTGCAATCAAGTAAGTTGAGTTTCTCTGTCCAAGAACCAGATGGTAAGCCTGATGGGGATAGATGCATCTTTGATCTGAATGCAAATATTTCTGCCGAGGAATCTGATTGCTTAACGAAGCCGATCCCTGGGGTGCCAGTCAATGTGTCTGCACCTGTAGCTGTTGTTGCTGCTCCTAAAGGAGCTCCAGGATTGCCAGTTACCCCTCTCCAATTTGGAGGTGAGCTGGGCTGGAAGGGTTCTGCTGCCACTAGTGCTTTTCGACCAGCATCCCCTCGGAGAACTCCAGATGGTGAAAAGACACATTCAAGCCCTAAACAGAAACCAAACTTCCTTGGGATTGATCTTAATGTGGCTGAAAGTGAGGATGATGTAGTTATTGGTGTGAAAAAGTTACCTGCTTCCTCTGGCTTGCCTTCTGGGGATTCTTCTATAGAAGTCAGTTCAAGAAGAGCAGAGAGGCCGATCTTGGATCTTAACCGCCTTGGGGACGAGGATGCATCGACCAATTTATCCTCTTATTGGAAGATCCCTCCCCAGACGGGAGATCAGAGCTTGTCTTCTGCATCCTCATCATCTTCAAGACAGCCCTCCATGAGAGACTTTGACTTGAATGATAACCCATCTTTCCGTGATGGTGGTGGTTTGCCTAACTTCGATAAACCATCTTCTGAGGCTCCTGGCACATATGGAGGATCAAAACCAGATGAACATGTTGTTACGATCATGGGTACAAAAGTGGCTGTTGAAAAGATGGATCATGCCAACCAAGTTCAGCATGCCTTTCTAGGGGCTGGACTGAATATAGAGTCTGGAGTGGCTACTAGACCGGTGCTGCCTTATGGTCACATGCCTCCTCCTGCTTATGGGTATAATGGACTTGGGACAGGACCTACCATGCCTTTTCCAGCAGCATACTATGCACATGAGGGCATTCCTTACATGGTGGATTCTAGGGGAGTTCCTCCAGCACACGTTCTGGGCTTAGCAGGACTGAATGGTGCACCATCAGCAAGGCTGCCTTTTGTCGCAAGTGTAACTAATGCTTCTGTTAGTTCAAATGCGTATGGGGCTTTCCGACCTAGTTTGGATTTGAATTCTGGGATGGCGTCAATGGAGGGTGGGAGCAGGGTAGTTGGGAGCTTCAAGCAGTTCTTTTGGCAAGGGCAAAATGGTTTGGTGGAAGAACAAACAAGGACCATGACACAGCCTTCTAGTTCAGGGACAACATTGAAACGGAAGGAGCCAGACTCTGGGTGGGAGCCATCTCATGCATATGGTTAGAGACAGGTGACATCATGGCAATAGCTGTTTTCTTTTCCTCTTAAATTTCATCTTCTGAGGCAGCTTGGTCATAGGTGTCGTCTTCACTGTTCCTTGAAGGTGGCGGGCCAATTCAACCATATGACAATGATAGATAAAAAGGAATAATTCTGGTTATAGATATTTGATGGAAATTGATTTCTGAAAAAAAATGTAGGTTTAATTATTTAAATGCCTGTTCTTTGTTGTTGATTGATTATAGAGGCAATTTCAGCTGCTGGAAGCTGGATTCATGTATATCTCATAAATATTTTAACATAGCGAAGGGAGTAGATGTCCTTTTTGGAATTTGGTTGTCTGGTGGTGCATGTGATAGTATTTTTTTTTGCCATCATGCATCCTGCTTAGTCTTTTGCTTTCATCAAATGGCTGAATCATCTTTGAAATTATCTTCCTGCAAGAGAGCTCTCCGAAGCTGTTGAATATTTGGATTAAAGCATTGCAGATTTCATTCGATTTTTATACATAGTTTTTTGGTGGTTAGTCCAGTTCAAGCTTTGGAGTATTTGATATACATGTGAATGCCCGTTATTTACTTCTTTGTGCCAAATAATTACAAAAACTGCTTGCTGGTGTGGAATTGGACACCTACTATGGTTGCTCCGTATGCTAAAGGCAGTAATGCCTACCATTTTCCCTTTCCGGAGTGAAGTTGTCTTACAGTCCGGTAGCTTGGGCTAGGCATCCTCTCTCTCTATTAAAAATCTCTCTCTCTCTCTCTCTCTCTCTCTCTCTCTCTCTCTCTCTGTGTGTGTGTGTGTATTTATTTTTTTATGCATGCCATGAACTTATCCCACGATGCTGAGAAAGAAAAAAATATAACTAGAGGTTTGAAACTAAGAACGTAAACAATACGTTAATATGGACTGGGCCTGACAGTGACAGGTTTGTTCCTTTGATGACGAGAAAAACGGGTAAGTTTCAGGTTACCCAATAGCATCTGCCCAGCTAAGCAACTCAGCAGGGAACTCGGGATTCTGGAGAAAAAAGACCACCAGTAGGCAGTTCGTTTGTCGGACTTTTTACGTGGCGCATCGATTTGAGTCAACCATGCAAGACAAGGCCACCAGTGGATCCCCATCTGCCCTTTGGGCCCTTCTTTTATTTTTTATTTTTAATTTTTTGGTAAAGATCCTTTTGTTTTCTTTTACCAAGGTTTAAGATAACAGCCATCTTATAACGACCTTATAATGATATAGACTCTTTTTATATTATCATACGTCGCAATAGAAAAGAATAATAATCCTTAAAATGTTTTATCTAAATTGTCCATTATGAGACGAATAAAAGCCATTATTTCGCTTGTACCTTTTCTTTTAACATCAGCTTTCATTCCGACGAGATGGTATGGTTTGAAGAAATAATATTTTTAATAACCAAAAAAACAAAAATAATACTTTATTAAGTTCATGGTGCTAGGAAAAATAATATTGCTATTTTAATTATTGATTATTTTTCATTGTACTACTATTATAATGGCTATTACAATATCGATTATTAGAATACTTGAATACCAAATCTCGAGGCCATTATAACTATTATAATGATTAATGAGGGTAATAATGGTTTCGGTAGGAGTCAGCTATAATGGAGTAACAATTATTTCTTATTTTTGTGGAAGAATCTACAACCCCTGGATATTATCAAATAAATTTTGACAAATTCATCAAAGAATCTGGCGCACATTATGTAGGGTGTATGGTTTGAGATCATGCTACTACAATCCAAAACAATTTTTTTGTGACACCATTGATCTTCTCACCGAGCTACATGAGCAGGGTTGATTTATGCCACACGAGCTCTTTGAGGAATAGAAATATTGTGAGAGGACGGTATAGATACTGCCATCTCCTGACGTAGCAAATTCCCCCACTGTTAAAGACCTCCATAAATATTTCTCTAATTAAAAAAAATCACAGCCCATCATATATATATATATATATATCCTGTTGTGGTTCTAATAATAACATAAATATATTTTTAATTAAAAAAATTATAGTTCATCATATATATTTTGTTGTGATTCTAATAACATGGAGGTATTAATAATTTTATATTGATTATAAATCAAAAAAGATTCATATTTATATAAAAAAAAATCTGTGATGATGGAGCCCTTATCTACAACATATCCTATCTTACAGAAAAATCACAGCCCATCATACATCCTATCACGTGCATCCAGGATATATTATTCTTAATTGCATATCTTTATTCACCTTCTATTGCTAAAAACACAAAACAGGCAATACTGGATGGGATTTATCAGTAAATCTTCGACCTCCTTTTTTTAATCTTTATTACGGCAATCCGTCCGAGCGGAATATCTATATCCGCTGCGGAATAAAAGCGTCCGGAACTTTCTGCGACTCCGGCCTTTCTCGGACCCGGCATTAATTTCCGCAGGATTTCCTCCCGCAGTCACCGTTGACAATGCATCACGATTCTCAAACCTGTCCGAAGTTAATCCGACGGCTGAAATCACCAAGGTCCAGCATACGCTGTGCTGCAACACCGAAACAACGTTAAAGGGGCGATCAGAGAGAGAGAGAGAGAGAGAGAGAGGGGCACAGAGGCGAAGGCAAGGTGGAGTGGAACGAAAGTGGGGAAGCAGAGAGAGAGAGAGAGAGAGCATGGGGTGGATCGGGGACAGCGTGCAGTCCATCCGATCTCTCCAGATCAGGCAGCTCCTCTCGCAAATCGTAACCCTCGGTTTGTCCATGAATCCCATGATCTCTTCTTCTCCTCCTCCTCCTCCTCCTCCTCTCTCTCTCTCTCTCTCTCTCTCTTTAATGTGCTTTTATGCGCTCTCCGTGCGAAGAGTTTGATGAACTTTTCTTTGGTGGCTTTTTGTTCATCAATCATGATTTGTTCTTAAAAAAATCTCTTTCGGCGTTCTCGTTTTCTTTGGATGATTCCCAAAAACCATTTAAAAAAAAATTTCCCCTCGAAAAAAGAAGGAAACTCTGAAAGCAATTAGTTATCTCCAATAGTTGAATGGCAATCTGATCGCAAAAAGATTGCTTGATATGGTATCGGTGAATCATGAATTCTTTTGATAATTTGGGGCAGGGACAATTGGTGCTTTGGCGCTGATTATATGGAAGGTCTTGATGTGTGTTACTGGGAGCGAATCTCCTGTGGTGGTGGTTCTATCTGGAAGCATGGAGCCGGGGTTTCAGAGGGTGAGTAGTATCAAAAATTGGGAGACGGCTGATGTGGCCAACCGCACTGGGACTGCATTACGGGACTTCACGTCAGATCTTCCTGCTTAGTTTTCAAATATTTTATTTTCTGGTTCCCATAAATGTATTTATGCTCAAATGGTTTAATTTATCTGATCTATCCAAAAAACTAAAAAGGGAGACGGCTCGAAACATATCGTAGATTTAATTACATGTCCCAAAACCAGAATTCGATTTTGTTATATTGTTTTCAGCTACTAAGTAATGAGGTTTGATGGAGAATGGTATAGCTAAAATGTGTTAACTTATTCTGATACGAATATGTGATGAGCTTAGTAATATGCTAGATACTTTTGTGGACTTCTTTATACACCTGGTATGTGTTGTTCAGAAATGACTGCCCAAGATTGGAGCAGCTGTTTGCAACCCAGTTCGATCACGAACTTATAAGCTGGAGTTATTAAGATCATAACTCATAAATATCATAAAGTGGAGGTGTTTCTTTTTAGATCTCATGGAGTTGTCTGGAAAAATTGTTTCTCTCTGACTTTATTATTCATTAGTACAAGGCTTGAGTTCCATATAGCAAGCATTTCTTGTCTCTTTCTTGACTAATCTTTGTATATCTTAGCGTGACTATTCTATATTTGACTTCCTTGCACTCTATGCGCCTTTATGGTGTTTGAAAATATTTGAAAATATTATACTTAAAATGTTGCTTTAGAGTGATTCTAGGACTTTGTCATTGGATACAATACCCAGAATACTTTTTGAAGGCATCTCCATATTATCCATTGTTAAGAAAAATATCTCGAGATTCGATCCACAATAAGTCCAAAATGAGGTTCAAGATGAAAAACAAAATCCAACAAGCTTAAGATCAGCTCAAGCAGAGTCCAAACGGCAAAGATATGTGCGAAGGAAGTTCAGAAAGAACTGGTACAGTCCACGGGCTGTCGGAGGGCCCCACGGGCCAGCACAGGCCGACGGCTGCACGGGCCAGCACAAGCGTGCGCGGGCCAACCGCAGGCACACAGCCCAGCATGGGCACCTAGGCCCATTTATCCTTCGCAGTCCACAGTGGATCGCGCTCTGTCGTGGCTCACAGGCCGCACATAGATCGGTGCAGGATCCGACAGTCCAAAGAGCCATCTATCATGATCAGACAGCCCAGATCACTTTTGGGTTTGATCAAGAGTTAAGGGGCCTGATTGCGCTATCGGACGGCTCTAGTTCGAGCCGATCATGATCGGACTGTCCAGAAAGGTTTTAGGGTTTGATTTGAGCTCGATATAACAGTGAAACACTGTTATGGGATTTTTGGAGGCTATATAACTCGAATTGACGAGCCGTTTGCTGTGTTGGATAGCTGGTGACATCCTGATCGTGCAAAGAGACTTCAAGAGAGGTTTCAGATAGTTTTTGTAAGGATTTTGAGACTTCTTGTTAAGAGATCTTTATACAAAAGTGGAGTGGTGAGTTCTTTTTGTATTTGTTTGAGTTTCTTTCTCTCATAATGAAGCTTGCACATCTCATGGAAGTGGACTTGAGGCCAATCCATGTTATATTGATTTGTTTATGATATTTTTCTCTCTTTCTTCTTTCTTCCTATCCCAATAAGTAGTATTAGAGCACAACAATTGGTATCAGAGTCTGATTACCATCGACAAGTGGTACCAGATGATTCAGACAGAGATGATATTGATCGAGATTGGAGATGGAGAAGATAAGCACAAGCAAGATGGAGATCAATCGATTCGATAGAAAAAGCAATTTCTCCTTATAGCAAGCGAAGGTGAAGGACGTGCTCATCCAACATGGGTTGATTGATACTCTATTGTACAAGAAGGAGCTGGACATCATGGAAGAGAAGATCTGGGAGCGGCTATAGATGCAGACGGTGAGTATCATCCGCTTGTACCTGATGAATGAGGTGGTAATTCATGTACTTGATGAGACTTTTTCGATGGTGTTGTGGTCGAAGCTCGAGGAGTTGTACATGGTGAAGTTCCTCACCAACACTTCCTCTGGAGGCAGTTCTACCAACTGCAAATGGACGAGAGACAGAGCGTGCAGGAGCATCTCAGTCACTTCTAAAAGATTCTCACCGATCTTCTCAATGTAGGTGAGAAAGTTGAGGAGAAAATCAGTGCGTTGGTCTTTCTAGTATCACTTCCTCCTTTGTATGAGTCCTTGGTGACTGCTTTTCTAGTGGAAAAGAGCACTATCAAGATGGACGAGATCAATGCGGTGATTCTCCAAAATGAGATTCTCAGGAGGAAGAATTCAGCTTCAAACTCAGATGGCGGCAGCTCAGCTTTGGCGATTTTTGGAGGAGCAGATGGCAGCAGACGAAGCGGCAGAGGATCGCGAGGAGGACGATCCAAGCCAACACAAGGGACCCCAGCAAGATCAGATGCTATCGGTGTGATGAGTTAGAATATCGTGTCAGAGATTGTCCACAACTCAAAAATCGGACGAGGGCTACTGCAGTGACGGTCAGTAGTGAGTCAGAGGATGATGTCTTAGTAATATCTGATAAAGTATCTACTTCTTTCCAGCAGTGCATTTTAGATTCTGCATGCACCCATCATGTATGTTGCAGAGAGGAGCCATTTGATTTCTTGGAGAGCAGTGAGAGCACTGTTCATCTATCAGATAGATCGAGCTGTATGATCAGAGACATCAGGACGATCAGTTGGAGAACACATGATGGTGCAGTGAGAAGATTGGGGGAGGTCCGATACATATCCAATTTCAGATGGAATCTTATCTCACCGAGCAGACTGGATTCAAACGGCTACAGGTGGGTAGCTGATGATGAAATCCTGAAGATTTTGCGCAGCGACAGAGTGATATTAAAGGAAAAGAAGAGGACGAGAGGACATTATTACTTGGCAGGGAGTCCAATGCGAGGTGGAGCTTCAGGAGTCAAAGGGAGTCCAGTGCGAGGTGGAGCTCCAGGTGATGGATCAGGCACAAAATGCGAGACTCGGAAGGATGAGAGGCGACATTGCAGAGTAAAGTTTCTATTGCTGCAGGAAACTTTTCCGAACAGATCTTTGGTCAGAGTGGACACAGCCAATGACGAAGGTGGGATTGAGTGGTCTGGCTTGACTCCCACGTTTGTCCATCCATGAGACAGCAGGCGTGTCCCAAGGTGTGGAGGCGAGACGGATCACAACTCTCAAAGGCAGATGGAGGCCAAACATAGAGTTGAGATAGAGATTGTTGAGGAAAACACTTTGAGATTCGGTCCATAATAAGCCCAAAACGAGGTTCAAGATGAAAAACGAAATTCAACGAGCTTAAGATTAGTCCAAACGGAGTCCAGACGGTGAAGATATGTGCAAAAAAAGTTTAAGAGGAGCTGGTACAGTGCACAGGCTGTCGGAGGGCCCCACGAGCCAGCGTAGGCCGGCGGCTGCACGAGCTAGTGCAGGCCGACGGCTGCATAGGCCAGCATAGGCGCATGTGGGCACGCACGGGCCGACTGCTGGCATGTGGCCCAGTGCGGGCATGTGGGAGCGTAACCCAGCACATGGCTCCGACCCAGCGCGGGCGTCCAGCCCATTTATCCTTCATGGTCCACAGTGGACCATGCTTTGTCGCAGCTCACAGGCCGTGCATGGACCAGTGCACGATCCGATAGCCCAGAGAGCCACCGGTCGCGATCAAACGGCCCGGATTGCTTTCGGGTTTGAACAGGAGTTAAGGGGGCCTGATTGCGCGATTGGCTAGCTCTAGTTCGAGCCAGTCATAATCGAACGATCTAGAAGGGTTCTAGGATTTGATTTGAGTCAAGTATCCTAGTGAAATACTATTTTAGGATTTTTGGAGGCTATATAATTTCGATTGACGAGCCGTTTATTGCGTTGGATAGCTGGTGACATCCTTATTGTGCAAATAGGCTTCAAGAAAGGTTTCAGAGAATTTTTATGAGGACTTTGGGGCTTCTTGTTGAGAGATCTTTGTGCAAAGGTTGAGTGGTGAGTTCCTTTTGTATTTGTTTGATTTTCTTTTTCTCATAGTGAAGTTTGCACGTCCTGTGAAGATAGGCTTGAGGCCAATCCACGTTATATTGATTTATTTATGGTATATTTTTCTCTCTTTCTTCTTTCTTCCTACTCCAACAAGTTGTATCAGAGCACAACATCCACCTTGATGTAATCTGTTATAGATGTTTTCCTTCCTATGTCTATTCGTTTGCATGATAGGGTTTAAATGACAAGAAACTTTCATGCTTGCTGATTCTTAAAGTTTAGTTTTACTAATCAAGTATCTTAAGAAATGAAAATGAGGTCATATGCTATGGTGAAAAGATAACTTATTATTGGCTTTTCACAAAGTAATTTCATTCTGCATTATTCATTACCAGCTACATTACATCTTAATGGCTGGTATATGCAATGGTGTTCTTTAACTCGTGTTATAAGCTTATCAACCTCCAAACCTCTAAAAGGTTGTTTCTTAATAGTGCAAAACAAATGCTACTGCCAATTTTTTCTATTAGAAGTGAAGTGCGAAAACTGCCACATTTTAGAGCAAGCTTATTTAATTAATTCAAACTCTTGAAAGTTGGCAAGATTAATTTTTATGACGTACTGCAGATTACAGTTTGTATCTTTTGGAGTGTAAATATGTCATGGATCTGTCACATCTTTATCATTAATAGAATAACTATTTGCTATTTACTATTGTTGCAGGGTGATATTCTATTTTTGCAAATGAGTAAGGATCCTATTCGTGCTGGAGAGATAGTTGTGTTTCATGTTGATGTAAGTGTTGTTTTTTTACTAGTTATGGTGAAAGAACATACCTATTTTGTTAAGTCATTCACGAGCCTTTAACCTGTATAGAACTACATTCCCTGTATATTGGAAGATGCTTTATTTGAAACTTGGTGAAGTTACTTCTGCTCTTCCCACATTTGATGAGTTTTATTTTTTTTCTCCATCTATTGTTGTATACTAATTACAGCTTGAGATTTCAAATCTGTTTCTTTCACATGTTTCTGTAGTGATTTTGGCTATTACTTCATAATGGGGCTGCAAATTTCTTGGTTAATCTTCTGTAACAAGATAAACAAGCCAATTACCCTCAGTCTCCTTCCCTCATCCTAATTTACATCCATTCATATCCAAGGGCCTATCCTGCAGCATAGTGAATTTCCTGAAATCCAAAATTAGGTGATGTTACAGGCATTGACTTGTACACTTTTGTTTCATGTCCTTAACGAGAATGTTCGTGAAATGATGAGTTGATTCTACTTTTCCTACCACTTTGCTTTGTTTAATCCCCACTCCTTTTATGAAATATTTGGAATATGACTACACCTTTGCTGGTACACCTCCAATAATTTGTAAAGCATAATTGAGAATCTGCATTGTCAATTATTGGGATTTCATTTTTGGTGTTATTTACATAATAATGTAATAGGAGAGTTAGACTTTGGTGTGATTAAGCAAGCAATTCAGGCACACTGTAGCATATATGTGTGCTTGTGTGTTGCATGAGCTTATGCGTGTGTGTGTGTGTATGTGTCTGTGCACGCACGCGTGTGCATTTGAACCAGTTTGGCAGGATGATGGTAGGTGGATGATTGGTTATGATAAACATTGATAAACGTTATCATCCTTCAGTGGATCTCAAATTGATTTGTATATCCTACTCTTGTGGAGGATAAACCTTATTGGTCAAGGTTACAAAATAGTCAGTGCATGGATTTATAATATTGGGGTTTGTGCTATATAGTATTTGCAAATTACATCAGAGCTATGTGACTTATCTAATATGACTTCTGTCTTGTGAGCGAGAATGTTAGAGGAAGATGTTGATATAGTTGGATGTTGATTTATTTCAAAAAAAATTGATGGTTTTATTTTATTGTTGTCTGTTGACCTTTGGTTTGTATATCCATGGTCACATGAGGAGCAAAACTGTAGTGCAATTAAAATTGAAGGAGGAAAGTATTGACCCTAGAAATTGATAAGAATCACTTACATTGTTTGAGAAGGCCTACTTGCAAACTGAGATGCTTAATATATATGGGTTTGAGGTTCACGACAAATGACATATGAAAAGAAAAGTACAGTTCATAGAGGCTTATGTAGAATATATGTCTTTCACCTTTTCTGAGTCTTCTCTGGGATGCACATCCAACAGGCTTTAGATGTTTCTAGAGCATTTGAAGTGGAACAAAATAGTCTAGATTTTATTTTTCCATGTTGTTCATAGATCAATTGTCAAACTTTGACAAGGAAGGATTTGTAGCCATACACATTTGGCTCTTTTTTTTTTTTAAATAACATTGGTCTTGAATAAAGGGAAAAGTATGCTCTTCTTCTTGCTCCAAAAATCTGTGCATGCATGGAATCTGCAATGTCAGAGCCTCATCTTCCAGAATTTAGTAGGATGTACAACAGAAATGCAAATTCATATCTGTGTTATTTATATGATCTTCTTTTATATTTATGAACATTTTTTTAACAAAAGGAAATCATCAGAAAGCTTAGTCCTTATGGTTTGCCTTGTTGATAGTGACTGTTTTGCCTTGCGTCTCCACCATTTGAAATGTTGAGCTTGAGCCCCCTAACAATCTATCATGTCCTCCCTGAAGCCAGTAGACTCTTATGAAATGTAGCTATATAGTTTTAACAAGCAAGGGTTTCATAGATGGCAATCTATGTAATCTTCATTCCCTCCCAATAACATTACTTTAGCTTTAAGGTTAACCAAACAATTTCAAGAAATCATGGACAACTTACAGTTTCAATTTCATTTTTAGAGCCTTAACCTTTAACTAATATCGATTTTCTAGATAATTGCCTGTCTATGTCCATCACCCAGAATGACAATCTTGTGATTGACAACCAACATTTTCATAGTTGGACGTGCATTTCACCCTACCTCCCACTATATGCTTTCATCATTATTTTTTCTTCAACACAACTTCCTAAATCTCTGCAACTGCTTTGAGAAAGGGCCAGGCATATAAAGGGATATGGAAGCCAAAGACAAAATGAAATCTTTGAGATGTATCTGACAAATGTAAGTTTATCAATGCATGTAGCATAGTAAGATATTTTTCATTAATGGAAAGCTGGAAGGTTTGAGGGAGCTTTAATGAGGTATTTTCATGATATATTTGCATCTTCTGGAGTTCTCCTTGATAAATCATGGTGGAAAGCATTTAAATTTGTTAATGAAGAACCAAGACATCGACCATTGAAAGAAATGTTTGTGCTGGAATGCTTTTTATTAAAAACCTACAAATTGATGTGCTGAATAATGTATGAGAGACATGCTGGAAGCTTTAAAATGGACAATAGATGTGAAAGTCATTTTAAGACCTGTGGAAATGGGTGTGGGTTGCTCCCCCCCACCCCTCCTCAAACTCCCTCTTTAAATCATAGATTCTTAGATTAAAGGTCCTGTACATTTTTTTTCATCATTGGTTCTGAAGTTTGCTGTTTGCACTACGTTGCACTCACATTGCTAAATGCCAACTCATTTCATATGGTAAAAAGGTCACACGGCATCACTGAGTGGGCTGTGCCATATAGTCTGAACATTTATTCTAAGTCAATAATCTTTGCCTTTTGTGTTATTCTGCATATGTTGAAACACAGAATGTGACTTGAGTAGGTTGAATAGTTCCCAACAATAGTTTTTTTTGGAGAAAACAATTTTTTATCTTGTCATTGAGACCATTCATGGAGTAATCACTTGACACATAATTATCAAGTTCCTGAAATATTAAATTTTGTATGCCAGCACTTGAGCATTGTAGATCATTGAGTAGCATAGGACATCAATTTATATGTTATACCCTTTATATTGATTTACTTCAAGTCTCACCTAAATTCGTAGAGCAATCTGCATTTGACAAGTTAAGGTTGCAGTTTTTGTGGATGCTTGTCTATTCTGTGACTTCACTCATGTTGATCTAATAAATTCTAATATATACTTATTTCAGGGACGTGATATTCCAATTGTTCATCGTGTAATCAAGGTCAGCTATTTTCCCTAATTTAGTCTTTCACTTTTTAAATTTGTGCCAAAAGTCCTTTTTTTTTGTGGGGTGGCGGGGGGTTGGGGGGCGGGGGGGGGGGCTTGTATGTTAAGTGATCTACCATGCTTCAATGTGGTAATGTATCATTGGAGATCCAATTTGTGACTAATGAGCTGTTTATGGTTGTAACATGCAACAGCAATATGTTGGACTTACAATATAACAAGTTAAAGATACATATTTTCTTGGGTACTCATCCCACCTGTATGGTACAGTTTCAATATTAATTGAAATAATTAGGGGACACAAAATGAATAAATAGGGATTTAAAGGGTCCCACTCATCTAGCTAGAAATTGTTTTCTTAGCAAGGGTTTTGCTATCTAGTGTTGAATTTGCCTTTGACACACATAGTAGGCAAGTCATAAAAAAGTAAAAGCTTTTCTTCGCATACATAATGATCACCTGGCCTATCGTAGGCTTCCCCATATCCATCTTGCAATTTAGTAGGGCCAGTCCTTTGGACTCATCCATGCTTTACGTAGATATTAGTCAGAGAAATATGTTGATAAAGTTACCTGGTTATTCACATGGGAGACCTGAAGTAGAATAGGTCTTTATAGATGCTCTAGTGTTTGAATAGGAACTGATATTATTTCATTTTCGTTTTCAATCTCTGATCTATTTTCTTTGATTCTGTACATAGGTCCATGAGCAACAGGACACAGGAGAGGTTAATATTCTAACAAAAGGTACAAAATACCAGATTTATCTGTTTCTAGCAACTAATCATATAGCCAAGCTCAATGGATTAGCATTTTCAAGATGGAAAATGCTAATCCTATGCAATACCTCTAGTTTTCTTGAAAATGCTAATCCATGGAGATTGGTTATGCTTAGCTGGAGATAACCTACATGATAACTCAGTAAAATTATTTCTTAGATGGTGTGCAAGTCTATTAAAATTTTGAAAGTGATTTTACATCTGTTAAAATAATTATCTAGTCTGTAGCAAAATAGCAATAAATGGGAAATATTTACATTTCCTTAGAGAATTTTAAATGCAAAAAGTGGAAGAAGTTGAAGTATAGATGTTATGTATTATATTAGTTTCTCCTGCATACCCTTTACTACTGGTGCAATTAGTTTCTTTGGTTCGTAGCTGTTGTTAATGGGTCCTGTTCAAAATGTAGGATGGTGAATACTGATGACTGGTGTAACTTTCAGGTGATAATAACTTCATAGATGACAGACCTCTTTACGCTCAAGGACAGCTCTGGCTTCAGCAGCATCACATCATGGGCCGAGCTGTAGGGTGAGAATGAGTGTCTTCAACCTTAAATTTGTGTCTTTTATCGGGATGGCCACTTTGCTTTTAACCTGCAACATCTCTTATCTAACCTTGATTTCCTGATCTTGACAGGCTTTTCCCATATGTGGGCTGGGTGACCATTATTATGACTGAAAAACCGATCCTCAAGGTATGTTGTCTTGAGAATGGTGACACATAGTTACAAGAATAAAATAAATAATAATGCCAATTTTGAATTCCTTGCACCTGTAGATCCACTTGCAGATGATCTTCTGTTTTTTTTTATTCCCTTCTAGTAGATGATGCTTCTGTTTTTAATTAGCATGAATAATATTCTAACTTCTCCTAAACATTAGCGAGCCAAAACATTTGAGTTAAAATGACGTGTATTTTCACTACCCTCTTTCACTCTCAATTTCTACCATGTGATTCCTGTACCAAGCCTACCAGTAAGATGCATTTTTGTCTATCTACACCATCCTTCCTTTATTTCGCATTCAACATCCTCATCACAGCCGCATATCGTATTTTAAAGTTTTGATGCGTTGTCATTTGTATGCAACATGGAAGCATCATAGCTGTGAGTTAAGGACTTGCGCACTTAGAAACGTGAGTAGGTGCACATCATTCAGTGCAACAATCTATTGCCTTTAGCTCTACTTGTTTTTGATTGTCTCTTTTACTAGGCCATTTCTAGGATTTAGTTTATCTGACAATATCCAGAATTGGATGGATATTGATGTGTGGATTCCAAAACCCCTATATCTAGATACAGAAAATATGGACCTTAGTTGCAGAGAACTTCCATTTAGGGTGCACATCGACATTGGAATCTCCTTGGAAATTCATCCCATGCCTGCTTAAAATTTTTTTGTCAAAAAAATTTTATCAAAGCTGCCTCTAGGTACCCCCATTCTCACACCCACTTCTTGTAACTAAGGTATGGACACAGTGATCAGCATATTTAAATTAATCTTTTTAATCTTTCTAATGCTTGGTGGTTTTAAAATAGTTATATATTAGTTTCATATTGTCTATCTGAAAGACATCTTAGTAGCTTTTCTTTATTCTTTTGTATTTTTGCAATGCATTACTTATTTGCTTGAAAACATTATAGATATATATATTTTTTAAATTTGCTGGAAGAAATCACGGATCCTACAAACACATGCTTTGTATCTTGATATGTATTAAAAAGTTTGAATAGTATTGATACCCTATTAAATTTAAAGCATATATAGGTATCCCAGTATCTGCGCACCTTGTTGATGTTCCACCTACCTCAACATTTTGTTTCTAATAAATATAAATAAGTGTAGATACGAGCTACTGCATTTTAAGGCATATCATAAAAGCAGTTATTTGTTTGATTGGCTGATGTTGTTTTCTATTTGTCTTCCTTGCAGTACTTGCTTATCGGTGGTCTGGGATTGCTCTTTATAACCTCCAAGGATTAGAGATGCTGCAAACGAATCAAGTTGCAGTAAATTTTTCAATAAAAGGGGAAAACAAACCACATACACTGTATGAGCGGTGTTTCCCGTTAGTTAATGAAAAAGAAGTGAGATAATTCAAGTTTTACATGGCTGTATGTGCCCTTTTTGCTCCCTCAGTTTATCCTGATGGTCTCCTTCTCATAATGAATTGTGAGAAAAAATCTTAATGTTCTAATCATGTGGATGGAGTCTTTTATGTACCTGTTCGTGGTGCTGTCACCTGCCAGGAAACCATATGTCAAAATGGCTGATGTTTTATGATAGTGATGTGGAGCATTTACAAAGTGGTTTTTCTTGTCAAAACAGTGAAGGACAGGAAGCTCCAACATCATTTTTTTTTTTTTTTTTTTTTTGGAAGATCTACTCCTATCTTAAAGGTTTATTTTCAGGAGATAAATCAGTGAGAATCTAAATATTATTTCCAATGATGGATTTAATTTTATTGTTTATTATCTTCTATTAGAATGGAGCATCACGCGAATTCATGACCTTTTGACAAAAAGTAGAGTATCTTTTATCAAGAAAGTGTAAAAAAAAAAGCTTTAACTAAAGTATTTTTTAACTTGAGCTTTCTTGCTTCTTTTAAGCTTGAGTACAGAAGTTAATTCTATTGAAGTAGGAATAGATGATGATGATAAATTTGAAAAAGATGAATGATCAATGGGTGATCTAAAAATTTGATTTTTAAAAAAAATATTTTAAAAAAATATTGTATATTTAGATTCAATGATGATATTGTAGAGATTTTAGAATTGACAATAAAAAATTTATAGGTGTTACTATTAAAAGAGTAGCCAACAAAAATAGCATTAACAGTTTTAGATTCTATTTCAACTCTCTGTGATCTAAAAATTTCAATTTTAACCAAACACCTCCAAACACGAGTAACTAAATCTAGATGGATGTCTTTTTTCATAGTTCATAATGTATTTTCTCTCTATTTTTAGATAAAACTCTATTTAAGATAGAGCAAGCTAATAAAAAAGTCTCTTCCCATAAGTTTTGAGGTACATCAGAATTTATAATCATGAGATTTATCATATTTAGTAGGGTTCGATTCTTTCGCTCAATCACACTATTTGTTGAGGTGAACAGTAATTTCATGAATTATCTTATTTTCTTGTAGAATAAGATCAATTCATTTGAAGTATATTCATCTTTTCAATTAGATCTTAGAAATTTAATTTTTTTTCAAATTAATTTTTCTTTGTAAATCTTAAATTTGTTAAGAGTTTCGTTATTAATCTTCAAAAGATTGGTATAACAAAATTTAAAGAAGTCATCAATAAAAGTTATAAAATAGTAACTACCTCCATGGATTGATTTTTTATTGAAATTACAGATATTACTATGAATAAGTTTAAGAATTTAAGTATCTCTAAAAATTATAAGCTTGAAAAATCTTTTAGGTTATTTAGATTGAACATAAATATTACACTCAAAATTGTATTCAACGTTGAATTTTGGAATCAGATTAAGATTTGGATATTTTCTTAATTTATCTAAAATTGATATGACCCAATCTTCCATATCAAGTTTCACAATATTTAGAATTTAACACAAGAGGTGTAGAAAAATTAACTGAATTTTTATTAATTTTGAGAGGATAAATTACATTCAACTTGAATAGTCCCTTTTCGATAAATACATCTTCTCTAGAAATTACAACTTTAATAGACTTTAAGACAACTTTAGAACCTAACTGCATAAGTAGAGAATCATTTAACAATTTTTTTTTTATAATGGCTACATGCGATACATTTCAAAGAGATAATATCTTTCATGAAGTAAATTTCAAATTAATAGTTCCTCTCTCTAGTACTTTGACAGTTGTTCCATCATCCATGGTCGTACATCCTCCACTCGATCCCTAGTATGAGGAAAACCAAGATCTATCAATACAGACATGGATGTTGGCTCTAGTATCTAACCACTATTTTGAATTTAAATAGATTAAATTGACAGGAGTAAAAGAAATCAACCTAAAAGAAGATGATTTTTCTTTGACCATATTAACCTGAAGTTTAGGTTGGTGTTGATTCTTCATATTTTTCTTTTTATAAATAACCTTCTGCTTTTTTCTATAGAAAAACTGAGGTGCAGGATAATTGGCTCGACCACAGATGAAGCAGAACCTCTCGCTATCTTGTTCCTTAGGTCTTTGGACTTGATTGTTGGATCTAGACTTTTGATGTTGGTACCTAGATTTATCTTTTTCTTTAAAGTTCATGCCTTTAGCTTTAAAATTTAGATTTTGACCTCTAAAGTTTTGACCTTTAAGATTCGGATTTGAATTTTCAAATTCAATGATATTGTCATTGACTTTAAACTGGTTTTCTTGAGTTTTCTAAATTTCTCTAAGTCTGAATTGATCTTCTATCCTAATGGATTGATGAACGGACCTAAGAGTGAGAGAAGATAGGAATCTTCTAAGGTCACAGACAAATTGAAACCAATAGAATATAAGTTTATCTATCAAACATGATACATGATAAGTGTCATTAAGAGTAGATCCCTCTCTATAGATCTCTTGAACGATGTTTTGAAACTGATGAATCTGATCATTGATGGATATGTTGTCCATCATTTTAAAATGGTGGAAGTATGAAACGGTGAATCTTATATCCCCCTCATTATCTCGGGTATAGGTTTCTTCTAGAGCTTGCCAAAGTTCTTTCAAGATTTTATATTTCCGATATGTTTCATATAATTTATCTAACAGGCAACTAAGTATTTTAAACCTACTATGATACTCTAGTTCTTCAGAAAATTTAGAATTTGTTATAGAAGAAAATGATTTGAAAGGAAATGATTTTTCTAGAGCAGATAACAAACATAGAGATATTAATTAGGCTTCTAACTATTTTTGCCACCTAAGAAATTCTTTCCCATTGAATCTATCAGGTTTGAGACTAGATAAGTCCTCGAAACCCATGGGAATGTATCGAAAGAGAACTAAAGAGCAAGATTAAGAGAGAGAAGAGCTGCACAAAGAATACATTAAGTTCTTTTAATGATTTCACATCACTGATCTATTTGTAAAGATTTTTTTTATCATTGATTTTTTTGCTGACTTTTTAATAGAAAATAATAAATTTAATTCAGGACTAATGTTATGTTCTATAAATAGAAATTTAAGGTTTTTTTTATTTTTTTAAGAAAAAATAAATTTAAATAGACTAATATACAGAATATTTTAAAAATAAATACTATAGTTACTAGAACTAACTATCCAAAAATGAAATAAATATTATGCTATGATATTTGATATGTTGTTAGTAATTAGATCACAATCGAAATAGGTAATCGCCTTATATTATTGGGAATACATAATGTAGATTTGTTTCCCATGAGAGCCGATTGCAATCCAATTGAACTAATAATTAAAATTAATTATCAAATTAATATTAAAATTAATTAAAAACTTATAGATCGAGAGGGTATAATGCACTATTCTAAAATAATTTTCGATCCTTGAATGGGATTAAAAACAAAAAGACCCCAAGATACAACCAGAAACCTCCTTTCTGGGCATAATCGTGAAAAGGATGACAGAGCTTCAACCTAACAGATGAAAGAACAAAGAAATAGATCAAGAAAAGCTTAGAAGAAAAGGGTTTAGGAGAGAAAAAGAAGATCAAAGAAGAGATTAGAATAGGAGAGAATTGAGATTTTTCTTACATACTCAAAATCCCTACTAAGGGCTTAATTTATAGGCCTAAGAACTAACCATTCGAGCTAGTCCAATGTTAAAAAATATTAAACACATAATGATTAGTTTAATGGATAAAAAAATAGTGGGCAAACGTTAGTCGGATGATTAATATTAAACAATAAGAAATACATCAAGTAGAGCTTAGAAGAAGAGGGTTTAGGAGAGAAGAAGAAGATCAAAGAAATGATTAGAATAAGAGAGGTAAGGGCTTTTTATTGTACACTCAAGCCTCCTACCAAGGGCTCAATTTATAGGCTCAAGAACTCACCATTTAAGCTAATCTAACATTAAAAAATATTAAATACGTAATAACTGATTTAATTAGTAGAAAAGCAGCAGGCAAAATGTTAGTCGGACGATTAACATTAAAGAACGTTAAGAGAGAGTATTTAGCCACAAATAAATAAAAAAATTAGTAATAATTATTAAAAAGAAAACAAATAAAACATATGCATGCACATGTCTAATTTGGCCTAAAATCACTAAACTTTTGACAAAGCCCAAAAGCAGGGTTTTTAATATAAATCCCTTCTCAACTTTTCTTCTATCCAATATGGATTTGATTAGAATTGATTGGAGAGAATTTTGAGTTTTCAGTTTCTTCAAAAATATCAACAGTTATATATTAAACATATCACAAAATTTGAGCTTCTTTAAAGAATAATAATTTTAATTATCAGAACATATGATTGAAAATACTGATACAAAACGAAAAAAAATGTAGCAAACCACTGCACTCACTTATTTTGTTTTTTTTTTTTTTTTTTTTGGGGGGGGGGGTACCATTTCATCCTCTTTCCAAGTATGCTGACTCATGGAGACAAAAGAGGAAGCTCCAAAATTTAGATACAATATTAAAATAAATAAAAATATTTGGTAAAATATGAAATATTGAATTAGTTTGGATAGAAGGCTAGCCTGTGTGACCCATCTACATATTTTTTTTACTACTAAATAAACAAATAAAGTCACTAATTTAGATTAAATCCAAGCAAAATTTGGACATGAGGTTGATAAGATTGTTAGCTTAGCGTCGTAATTTATTTTTTTTATCAGGTTCAAGTTAATTTTGAATGATTAAAGGCCTAAATTGCTGCAGCATATTTGCTTTTAATGACTCTACGTGATGAAAGAGTTGAGCAAAGAAATATGATATTCATATTTGAAACATCAGTTATTTATTTATATAACAAGTAATTTTCACTTAATATGACAATAGCTTCTCATGCGAACTCGAAATCTTGATTATTTTAACCTAACAATTTGTATACAAAGAAAAGAGAAAAACCATAACAACTCAACATGATATGGTATTAAGCGAAAATTTTGAGGTATGCAAAATATCTGTTAAAAATTAATACTAGTAAATGCATTTCCACTATATGTAACATTATTATCATTATTGATTTTGAATATCATCCATATTCAAATTTGACACCATAATCCTTTTAGTTCTGGTTTTAGAATTTCATCTAGATAATTTTCTATTAGATTGGCTTAGTAGATCATAAATATCATTTCCAGCCCTAGCCAACCATATGTGATTGCCTTCTTTAAATTTCTTATTGCTTACATGGGTTGGTAAATATAATCACACTTCAATCTAGTGGTTAGTTTATTTCTTATAGAGCAAGACATAAAATAAGTGTACAAGTTGGAAATTGCTATGGTGCCTTGTATATTTGCTACTTGATAGTTAGGTGTCCTTCTTCCCCTCTCCTCTTCTCATGTCCCCCATGGAGATGCTTAAAGTAGCAATAATGTGGCGACCAAAGTAATATATGGCTATTAACCACATCATCATTCTATCCAATGCCAAACCTAAAAGATGTCAGCGGACCAAATTCACTCAAGCAAAATCAGTTCAAAAAAAAAAATGCAGGTTTTGTTCTTGGAAAGTAACATGCGACCCTGACTTAAATCCACGCAGACCCAAACTGAGTTGAACCACTTGCATTCTCATCCAACAACTTTGACATGCACAAGCTTAACATACCACGATGGGTGTCAGTTCTTCCTGGAATTGGCAACCAAACCCTATTGCATTGATTCCCATGGACAAGAGGGCAAGCATTTAAGAAGACAAGTTTTCTCGTTACATTAGCAATGATATGGATACTTGAAGGTGAAAGAGAATCGGATAATATTCATTCATATTTATTTTCATATTCAAATTTATCCGAATATGAATAAAAATTTAAGCATCCGACTAATATTCAAATCCGTCAAAAAAAAAAATAGATATGAATATGGACAAATAATTGTCCAATCCATATCCAAATATCTAATTTTATTTATCATCTTGTTTAATTTTACATAACACTCATGAATTTTAAAAAAAAATAAATTATCACGTTAACATGCTATGAACTTGATTTATCACTTAATAATATTTTTGGTTTCGTGACCATAAAATATATTTATTTAACTTATATCCATATTTTTAATATCCGATTTGTATCTATATCTATTAAAACAAATACGGATATAAATTTTTATATTCAATTAATATTCATATCTAAATTTATATTTATTAAAATAAAATAAATATGGATCCGTATCCATGCCGGATCCATTTTCAGCCCTACCAATACAGAGAGCCAAGCTTTCTTGCCGGTAAAGATTTTTTATGGTTATAGGAATGTAGGACTAAATCCAGCCTTTTCAAGGAAGGCTGCCCCAATCATGTAATGCATTTCCTCCAGACCTCCATCCATATATTAGAAGTAGGAAATGTTACAGAGGCAAGTACCCTCTTCCCACTCCATGAGCAATTGTTGAACACAACTCAATTCATGCAAAATTTTAAGGGGCCACACAGAACCTTGAAGACTTGTTATTGGCTCAATTAGGACAATTGAACTATCAGATAGCACTTAGATGGTTGATAAAGCCTTAAGAGAGAGAGAGTACACATACACCCTGCATATGTCTGTTTACGATTGCCTCATGATTTGAGTTCGTAAGAGCCTTCTATTTGTGTAGGTGCTTACAAATATGTACCAAAAACTATTGCAGAAACTCTTTAAAAGGGACAAGGAGTAATTCCTCAATCATGCCAAGAGTGCCAAACTGTTATTTAACTGGAATCAATATTCGTTTATTACTTGATTCTATGGGATAAACAACCCATTTCACGGGGACCAAAAACATCCAGATCAACATCACAGGTTCAACTCCAAAGGCACTCAAAATTGTAGGCACAAACTCAGCCAAGATGTATGCATATACATTTGTCAATTTAGACTGAGATTGAAGTATCATTTGAAATCGTGTATCCTTTTTGCTGAGCTGAGTGTGTTGGATAGTAGCATGGCTATGGTCATTGGACCAACACCACCAGGAACTGGTGTAATAGCAGAAGCCACCTTACAGGCCTCTTCATAACAGACATCACCAACCAGTCGATAACCACGAGGGCTTTCAGCATCCTGAAACAAAAAAAGGCTTTAGTCCATGTAGTACAGTATTTTCTTTGTGCAACTGAGAAATGCGAAGACAGGTTGGGAGCAATGGATTTAACGTTTTTCTAAAATAATTGAAGTAGATATTAACAATCAACCACCTTCGAAAGCATGGAGATGTTAAGAGAAATAAAGATTCAAGTAATTTTTGTACTATTTTACCGAACATCTAAAAAAGCAAAAGCTTGATGAGAGGGGAATCCAGAATCTAATTAAGGTTAGCCTTGAGGCACAAGCTTCAAGCAACCTCTTTTTATGAAAGCAATACCTGGCATGTGAAGTGTTTCATGTAAACACTTACGAAATCAACCTTTTCAGGTTGGTAGCAATCATTGCATTATTCAATTGGTCAGAGATCTTTAATCAAATATATCAACAAGTTACCTGATCCAATCTAATAATGTGATAGTGTCTGCATGAACATTTAATTCTCCACAAACTATATCTAAGTCGACGACAACTAAGCAACATAAAAATAAACAATTAATTCTTTCTTCCTTGGTTTTGGAAATGATTGAAATCAGATGCATATGGTCACATAAATTGCATAAAAGATAGTGAATGGCATATACCACAAGCCACAATAGTGACAAGTATGCTCCAACTATAACCTCACCTGTAAGTCTTAAAATGTTTTTTGAGAGTCATGCCTCAAGGCATTAGGCAGGCTTAGGCTCAAATAAGCCTCTGTACACAATGGTTTCCCTTAAAAGTCATCCTTTAAAATAGCACATATATCAGCTGTTTGGTTGTTTTTTTTTTTTTTTTTTTTTGGGGGGGTGGGGTTGTGGGGGGGGGGGGGTGTGGAAATCTAGAGTTGGTAACTACTTATCTGCAATTGGTCATTATACTTAAGCAAGTAAATAATAGCTGTGGATACTTAAGAATATTTAGGTGGGCACAACCTCCCTTACCTAAACACATCACTTCCTGTAGTTTATCATAGATTCTTCACATTCCATCAATCAAAAAATCTGTTGAACTTATCAACTTGAAGCCTTTAGGTCTTTGAGAATTAGCCATACCAAGTTTTATAGATAAGTTCAAGTAGTTCTCGTGTATCAATTAGAAACTTCAATAAATCTTCATCAATTGGAAGATACATACAGAGTATAACATCAAACAAAAATACAATTGATCCTTGATTACTTAGCTCACAGTCAAGGTCTTAATATGCTAACCTTCTAATGATGAGCTCCTCCAAACATGTTATTCACTATTATATAAATCACAGATGTTATGTAATACATCATGTATACATATAATGCAACAAGCCCTCGAAAACAGGCATGGTGGCTGTCATTTGAACCATGGTTTCAGCCGAAACTTATGATCAATAGAAAGTTGGGCTTAAAAAAATAAGCGAGTGGCTGAAATCTGTAGGGGTGAGAAGGGAACCTGAAAGCAATACCATCCAACAGCACATTCTTCTATTCCATACTCAAAAAAAGGTACATTCTCTAGTGATGTCAATGATGTACATGGGCTTCTTTCCAGAGCTTGCCCTCCTTGTGAGGGAACATGATCTTGCAAAAAAAATTAAATCCTTTTCCAAGAACTGACGAGTGCTCTTCATTCCCAACATGAAATCTATGATGAAATATCATACACCATAAGAATGATGTCCGAAAGAAGAAAACTAGAACCACATATTCTTAAAAAGCATTGACCTCAAGTGAGAAAATCTTATGAGAACAGATCAAAAGGCTTCAAAATGAGAACAGCATCAAGAGATACATAGAGAGATGGAGAGAAAGGGTTGGAGAGACAGAGGGTATTGAAGTGGAGAGACACTAAAAATTAGCCCAGAGTAGCAATAGCTGGACCAGCAGAGACCAGGGCAGAACGCATGCATATTCATGGCATGGTAGAGGGTGAGCTTCATTTGATAAAAAGAAGAAGGGTCAAGCCTCTCTTACATATCTGCTGCCCATGAGTATGGCTTCTCAGTTCAGATACGAAAATAGGGAGAAAAAAAACAAGGCTCTGACCATGAAAGCTCTTTTTATACTTATTTACTTGATCTGAGAAATAGTACCTGGACAGCCTTTAATAAATTTTCACTATATAGTTTTTGATTCCATAGGAGAAGTCTGATTCCTATAAAGTACCATGATCTTTTGGCATATGCAAACAGACAATGAAGCCAAAGCTGCTGTACCTACCTTTTTGTCATTCCACTGGAAGTAAATAACTTTGAATTTTGCAGATTAGCAAGAGCTATAGAGTTATGATTAAGATTGCATATATGAGTAAATAATATCAGCAATTTAACCAAAATGATTCACAATTAATCCAGCTATCATATTTCAATTTGCAAGAACAGTAACAATTGAAAACAATTAGAATATATTGTTCCTATTGATTAATTTTAAACAGGAATTATTAGTTAAAGATTTAAGGGAGAGAACCTCTTACATCAACTGGATTGATCCCAACATCTATCACAACTGCGCCAGGCTTTATCCAGCTACCCCTCACCAAATTTGCCACTCCAGCAGCTGAAATGATGATATCTGCCTGTCTTGTGATTTCCTCAGGGTTCCTAGTGTTCGAGTGCACCATGCTAATGGTTGCATTTGCTTTCTGTTGAAAGTTTTAAATGCCAATAATTAAACAAAAAAAAAAGAGGGAGAATACATATAACTCAAGAGGCCTCCTCAATAAACAGCAAAATGGATAATATAAAAGTAAATTGAAAATTGCTATATCAGCAGAACAAAAAAGTAAAGTGTGGTACTTGCAACAATAATGCAGCAGGCATTCCAACAATATTGCTCCGCCCAATTACGACAGCTCTCTTCCCTTTGATCTCAACACCATAAGTATGCAACAACTCCATGCACCCTTTGGGAGTACAGGGAACAAACAAGGGATCTCTACCTTGCATAGCAAGACGGCCAATGTTCAATGGATGGAAACCATCCACATCTTTCTCAATACTAACGGCATTCAAAATTTTCTCCTCATTCATATGCTGTCACATATCAAACAAACATCTGCTTAAGCCACAATGATGCAAAACACAAAACATACATTTAAGAACAACTTGAAGAACAAACTAAGAATCATGGAACACGTGTAATGATTGTGGAAACATGCTGCATGGTGCATACTAACTCATCATCAGTAGTTTTTTTTGCATGAGCAGAAGGACATGCTTTTTTTTAGATGCTATACTACTATCTTAAACAATATGAAGGTACAACCTGATGGCAACAATTTTAGCAAAAAATGTGCATGATAATGGTCATAGCTCTTTAAAATACTTTCTTTCACTGGCCGAGAAATAACAATTATAGTCACACGAAGCCACAGTGTATAAACCTTTCTTAAATAGGTTCAGATTCACATGTGGGGTGAGGGTGTGTGACTAATCATTGGATGTTTTCAATATCCAAGAATTTTCTTCTTACAACCATGTTCAAGCGTCACCAAAAATGTCCATGTTTATGCATCAGATGGGGGTACTTTAGGCTAAATTAATGGTAAAAGGTAACATCAGTAAAAACTAGTTCCTCCACATGAAGACTATCCCTAACAATATGATAATGACAGGGTTATACAAGAAAACTAACATAGTGTGTCACCATGCTATAATTTTAAATACATATGTACAGTATTTGTTAAAATATTCAATGATAATGATAAGCCATAACATCTTTCTGTTTATAACACAAAAGCCTGGAGTCCAGCATGCTGCTGGACTCCGATTTCATCATGCCTAAGATTAATTTTATAATTATCTAAAAGCCCCCATGGCCCCCTCATGTGACTGAATGCTCTATGTGAAGCCAGCACCTTTTCCAACATATTTTAGCAATCAACTTGCAGGCCCCACATCATGCTCTGCTGGCTTCTTGTAGAAATTCCAGCATCATATTTTCTTTCACATACATTACACATGCCAGACACTATATGTTTGATGTAACATGGTACCAGTCTTATTATTCAGTAAATAAAAAAGATTTTATTGAGTCACACAAGAATTAATCATCAACTAAATAGATGGATACATATATGGATATATTGCAAGAACTGATTTTTCACTAATTTAAGCATCAGAAAAAGAAACCTACACGAGGCAGAGGCAACTGAACCAGGATGCCATGAACTGATGGATCATCATTAAAGCGAGCAATGTTCTTAAGCACTTCTTCTTCTGTGCTGTCTTCAGGCAAATTAGCTTCATAAGACTTGATGCCCACAGCTTCACAAGCCTTCTTCTTATTGCGAACATATGTTTGAGAGTCCTTTCTAGAACCTACCAGAATGACTGCCAATCCTGGAACAATGCCAATCCCATCCTTCATCCTCACTATTTCTCCAGCAATTTCATCTTTTATTTGCTTTGCGACTGCCTTGCCATCAATAACCTTAGCAGAAGTTTCAGTAGTCATAGCCACTGTAGACATAAATTAACAAAAATAAGCTAATAAAAATATTTCAATGACAGTGCATCTAACATAAAACAACAAACAAACCTAAAGTAAAGGATGCAGCTTTGAAAAGCAGTCACCTAGAACTCATAACATTTTTTTTTTTTTTGATATAATAAGAACACATAAAGCAAATAATAGCTTTTCCCTTTACTCTATTTTAGAAGAAAAACTACATCAAACCATACGGCCTATGATCATAAAAATGTTTTTTTTACTCTATAAGGTTAGCTTTTGCATACATCATACAAGTGAAAGCATGAGTACTGTACCCACAACCACCACTCCATTCCCTACCTAGATAACTGATCCTATGGCTTTACGTATAGGTGCAATACATGCACGGTAGCTGAGTGTTAGTTGGGATCAGGCCATTCTTGAAATTTCATGTCAGCATCTGATGCTGCCACTTTTCAAGAAGTGTCAGTTGGGAGGCATCCCCAAGACGAACTTCTATTCATTAGTCAATAGAGGCCTATGGAAGCAAGAAGCGGAGATCGAAAGGACATAGAGAGTACACCTTGTCAAAGGAGGATGGACTACTCGAGGACGTAGCGAATTAAGGGAAGGGGTTTTTATTGATAAAAAAGAAGAATCTACTTCAACTGATAACCTCTAGGCATGGCCATACATAACATAGAAATTATACTTGGAAAGGGTGGACAATTAGCTAAAGCAGCAGGTGCTGTAGCAAAACTGATTACAAAAGAGGGTAAATCAGCTCGTCCTCGCAAAACTTTTCAAAAATTCATGGATTTTAAGTTCATGGGAGGTAGTATAGAATCTATAGCAGGCGAGAAATCATCCGTTTGATCGAATATGCTACTAATCGATTTCTACCTATCATTATTGTATGTGCTTCTAGAGGAGCACACATGCAAAAAGGAAGTTTGAGTTTGATGCAAATGGCTAAAATATCTTCCGCTTTACATAATTATCAATCAAATAAAAAATTATTCTACGTATCAATTCTTACATCTCCTACAACCGGTGGAGTAACAGCCAGTTTTGGTATGAGAAACCTGGACACCATGTCCCAACAGATTTAAAACCTTGATCATAATACAACCAATAATTAGAATTTTCATCAGTCAAGGATTAGAGTTTGTGAGAAAAGGATGACCACCCCACACAATTTTGCCCAAAAAGAAATTAAGATTCTTTTGTGGTTGCATGTCTCCGATGTCCTGTTGAAATTGCATCAGACCAAGTGTTTCTCACCTTTGCCTCTTAAACATTTTTAAAAAGTTTTACCACACAACTAAAATAACGACTACCAGTAATAAATATACGTTTTTTGGTAGGACGGATTTATTATAAACTCCGGCATAGATACATACAGGAAAGTCAGAGGACAAGAACAAAAGTTTTTCTTCGTGGTGATCTACAATTCAACCAATCAATCAAAAGTAGGCTTAGCAATCTCATGAAAACGAGATTATTATCAACAAAATATACCGGAATTTATTTCTCAAATCTCCATGCAACCAGCAACTTTGGTAGAAAAGAGAAGGAAAAGGAAAAGCCCATGCGGGCAAATGAAAAAGGTGGCAGCTTTATCACCGTTCCAACAGCGGATCACAATCTATTCAATATCTAAACTGAATCAAAGTAAAATCTAGAAGGGCATGAAACGTATTACCTGCTGCGGAGGCCGATAAGCTCCGACGTGGAGAGACAGTAGATCGAATCGCACTCAGGTCCAAGGGCCTCCACGCGATCGAAATCGAGCGCTGGAATTGGGACGTCCGACTTCGGACGCTCAAGGGAAGAAGCCGAGCTGCCGCCGGCGAAGAGCTGTCCGAAAACACGGACGACGCCATATTCCGGCGCCCCAAGACAGAAGAGACAAAAGGAAAGGAGGACTCTAGGGTTAGGGTTTTGATCGAGACAGCAAGGCAGAAGAGATAGGAGGCCCTGCTAGGTTTCCCGAGGGGGGAGAGAACGGCCGAGACGGGCGCCAACTTGAGCGTTTCGCTCCCGTTTCCCAGGCCACAGGCCGCTGCTCTGGTCACTTCACGTATATAGTATTTCTGAAGTCCACTGAACACCGGAGTCTACCAGCATCGGACTGAGCAACTCAATCACAACCGTTTGATTAGATCTGGACGAGGAAGAAAGAATTTCACTTGGATTCGAACCGTTCAAATCGGTGAAGTCCACGAACCGGAATGGAACAGGACGAGCCGGGGGCGGTTAAGATAAACCGGGGGTTCGGATCGAACCGGACGGGCCAGAGCGAGGGGGAGAAGGCGGCGGCGGCGGCGGCGGCGGCGGTGAGGGGAGGCCGGGAGAAAGATGGGGAGAAGGCGTAACTCTCACTGTCTCTCCCGGCGGTTAGATCAAAAAGGGATGGGAGATGTGGGGATACAGTGCTCCCCCATTTTAGGTCCGTGGATGCTGGCCGGCATGGTGGAGATTACCATCAGAAAGGAGGTAAACAGCGTTTAAAACTCCCTCCACGTCGCTGGTAGAGAGGTGGGGACGGGGTGGGGGTTGTAGCGGCGGTGGGTACGGAGGGAGGGGGAACAGTGGCGGTGGAGATGGGAATTGGTTGGGGAGGAGGACGAGGAGGAATGGGCGGCGACTGGGGCGTCGGAGAGGGGAGGGATGGGAGGCGGGCTGCTGGGTTAGGGAATGGGCCTTGGGGTCGGATAAAGGTAGGAGTAATCCCGGCGGCCATTGCTGTGGGCGGATGCTGGTGTGAGGGCGAAAATATGACACACATTTTTAGATGGACAAGCATCAAGACATAACTGGTATTTTTATTTTTAAATATATTTTTTATTATTTTAAAAATAATAAAAATAATAAATTTTTATTTTTAATATTTTTAAAAATAATAAACTCAGATTTTAACTATTACCATCAATACCATTTTATTGATTCTTTTATCATTACCATCGTCATCATTGTTAACACTACTATATCTTTAAAATTAATAATTACACCATCGCTGATACTATCATTGTAATCACCTCCATAATATCATCGTCATTTCCGCAATATCATTATTAGACTCACCACTAATACAACTGCAATCTTCACTATTTTTATTATAATTAATATTTTCTAACGGTGGTCACCATATTTATTTTATTCAAACATATTTGTTTCTCAAAATGAAAAAAAAATATTTTTTTTATTTTTAATTAAAAAAAAGGAAACTAAAGATGATGCTGAACAGCACCTAATTTTTTTTTATTTAATAAACAAAATATTTTTTTTTTTTTTGAGACAACCCACAAGCAAGAATAACAGAATAAAGAAACACGAATAACAGAATAAAGAAACACGAGCCTTTGGACATAACGGTCAATGAGAGAGATGGTGGACTCCGACTTCCATTGGAGGCGCTCAGACAATCTGGCAAACTTTCGCATGTTCTAACAAACACAAGATACAACTAGCGCCCACCTAATCACCAGAAAAATAAAGGTCTTTATCAGCTTTGCCTGTTGCCCTTAATTCTCTTAACAACAATCATATCCTCCTCCTTTATATAAATACAGGTGTGGTGTGGTACAACTTATGAAGTCAGATCTGAACTTGATGTAACACCCACAGTATACACTCCTCTCGCAACTGTAGCAATTACAAGGCTACAATCAGCAGTGATTAACATAGAACGGAAGGGGAAAACGAGAAAAAACTAATGATTTAATGCCAAAAATTCATCGGAATGGGGAAAATGTGATTGAAAAATATAAGCAGGGTATAATGCATCACAAACCACTGATGAGACAGAAAAAAAAACTGTAATGCCAACTACTTAGCAGGGAAAACCTTCCATTTTTTGATTCAGATTTATGTTCTTTTAATTGGTACAAGGTCATACAGGTTAAGCGAAAACCGGGCCTCAAGGAGCCTGCCAAACTCATACTATTACAGAATCAGCTTTACATTGCTACGAAATGACAGCTGCTAATTGGTCAGCTTTCCTCATCCCATTTGCTTCTGGGTATCTCCCCACAGTCAACAATGATGACCTTCTTCCTTGGTTTCCCACTGTACGTTCCTGCTCCCCCCTCAATTGCGTAGACCGTATCCATACCTTGAATTACCTTACCAAAGGCAACATGTTCTCCATCCAACCTAGTTCACAAATGTAGCAGATGTATCAAATTACTAGGCAATCCTAGCTATCACATGGTTTGGGTTCAGCATTTACCAGCTTGCTTTAATAGTGGTTATAAAGAACTGGGATCCATTCGAATCTGGCCCAGAGTTCACCATGGAGACAATACCTGAAAGTAGGATTCATGTAGCCAAGGAATTTAGAAGCAAAATTGCCAAAGATAAATTTAAGTGCAATGTACATATAACATACCAGGCTATACCAGCATTACAAGAACACAAATAGCATTATGAATTTTCTAGAATTTGTGCAAACAAACTGAGAATGCCACAACAGCCATCCTTAAGTAGAATACAGATAAAATTTAAATGGCTAAGCTTTATGCTTTTAGTAACGGTCATATTCCACCAATCAACAAAACACAGCCTACACAGCATATCCAGACGACCTCAAACAACTTTTTGTTATTTACTGCTTCTAACTTCGAACCTCTCAGTCAAATATAGAGCAAAAGTTGCATATGCCCATGCTATCTCAAACAACTTTGGATTAGTGCTCCTCGCTCCTAAATTTCCTCTACTAAATGCTTACAACTCTATTCCCTCAATCTTTGCCAAACATCAACTTTTAGGGGCATTTTGCTTGTGGTTTCAATATTTAGTCCCTTTAAGGTTGCAATCCCATTACTTTTATCGAGTTCTTATCATCTTTTCTTCTATCAGTATAGTTGAATTGTCATGGTATCATACTCAATGATGTACCACATATCATTTAATCTGGTCTGCTACCAGCATATCAAGAATTGAATTATGCATCTAAAAATTTACTGGGCACACTAGATGGAAGACTACTTTTTTGGGTTAGCAGTATTGACTTCTTTGAATTCTGTTACTTGATCTTTGTCTTCCAGATTCAAATCACCTTGATATGATTTGGGCTGCAGCTTTGCTTTATTTAGCCTAATATTCAAAGCCTTAGATGCAAATAAGAATGTCAAAATTTATGGTACCCTCATATGTAACTTGCATTCCGACACCCTTTAAAGGGTGGGTTTAACTATATTTCTATCAAAAAAAAAAAAAAAAAAAATCCTAAGTGTTTCACAACAAGTAAGAGTTTAAAGTTTAAACCAATCAGCAACAAGATTTGCCATTCATGTACTGGAAACAAGCAAGTTAATGAAGTTAGAATGAAAGGCATTTACCACTGATTAAATAATGTCTCATCATTGGCCATAGAGAGGAAAGTGAAACAATTTCTAAATGAAACACTAAGAATCTAGACTTGTTTTGGTTTTACAAAAATGACAATATCAAATTCAAACAGAACAATCTGAAGCAAAGTGAAGAACTTGAAAGAAATATTACTGACAGAAAAAGATGAAAAGTGAATGTGTTTATCATTCAAGGTGACATTAATATTCAAAGATAGAAAAACAATGTAATAACTCTTTCAAATGAAGTCATTTATGCGGATTAATAATGTACTACTGCTATTTTTAACTTTATGCAACTATGTGCAGATAGTGACGTCATGTAATGCAACCCTATGTCATGCCCATGCCCTAACATGTAGTGATAATGGTCCTGAGATTACATGATTAACATCAAATAATGCAAATCTATACTGAAATCATGACAATGTGCTATTGTTTAATAATTAATGCAAGCAAACTGTAAATTATGCTTGCCTTACAGAAAAATACTAGAGAATGATGCAACAAAAAAACAAAGAAAATCCTTAAAAACCATTAAAAAATCCAATATCTTCTTCTTCTTCATCAGGGCATGAAGCCAATATGTACATTTACAAGACCTACCCAAGAACATGCCATCACACAAGGATCAGGCAGGTAGCGGGTTCAATTTATACAGAAATACTATACATGAGATCAATTTGATTGCAACAATTAACAGTGTTAATTCGGATATACAAGAGGAGCCACCCTCAAACCTCACCAAAAGTTTTCAGAATAATAACATCAGATGTTAGTATTTATTATTTTGTTATTGACCACAATAAGGCCTTTGTTTCTGAAATTATACACATATAGGTGAGCTATAATACATAATGGATGGAAAATAAGGAGTTTACACACCCTATTAAATTTAAAGACAATGGTTGCAAAATGGAAACTAAACCATTGGATATGACCTACCAGATCTAAAATATCTATAAAAAACCTTATATTTCAGAGGTTTAGGAAGAGCCCCTGCCAATTCATCTCCCCAAATCAAAACACTATGTCATGCCATTAGAACTTTTTATTTGGGATTACTTGATGAAATGACAAGAGGTCTCCAAAGCATATGTCTTTTTGTTTATTTACAAGCATTCTAGACCTTGCATATCATATTAAATGGTTTAAATTCTATTCTGCAATTCCTATCTTTGAAACTGATAGTGTGTGCAAACTTCTTCATTATAAACACAACCCCTGCCCCACCCCCATAGATGCATATATAACATATCCATATATAATACACTATATACTTAACAAAGGCCTTGCTGTTATGAATAACAAGATAAATTTTCTTGTTTCAATATGTGTAGTGTATGTGTATAAGCAAACCCTACTACAGCATTTTAAACAACATATAAGCCATCTCACATCACCAGAATGTCCACAGAGAAGCACCCAGGCCCCCTTTACCAAAATCTCTCTTCATCACGGTCGCTTGTGTCTTCACCTGTTTATCTTTGCCCCCAACAAAACCCCAAAAAAAAAGGGACCCTCCAGGAATCTTTATCTTGTATCTTTGACATACCAGCTTTGTTTCTTAACGAATTGGTGATATCCTTCCCATCTTTTACATCAAGAGAAAAAGGTAATGAGATGAATGTGATCCATTGAAGTGCAGTAGTATGCCCCTGTATCTACTAATGGTTTGTCGATCCTGTTGCATGGTACATACCACTACATACAGTTGTTACGTTAATTTTTTCAAACCTTTATACTCAACTCAACGAAGACTTAATCTCACTAGTTGGGTCGGTTACATGAAACCTTTTCCTCCATTCTACTTTGCTTAGGGCCACACTTTTTCAAAGATGTAAGGATATCAAGTCTTTCCTTCCTTACTACTTCATTCCATGAGATTTATGGTCTACCTCTACCCCTCTTTCTTTCTACATATATTAAATTGCTCCTTCATACTGGTGCATCCCTCAACCTACATAGTACATGTCCAAATCACTTAAGTCATTCTTCTCTTAATTTGTCCTCAATTGGTGCTATATCCATATTTTTATGAATGGCTTCATTTCCTATTCTATCTTTTCTTGTATTCACACATCTATCCCAACATTCTCATTTCAGGCACATTTATCTAGTGTATTTTTTTTGTCCCAAATCTTGATGTGACAATAATAGCAACTTTTGCAATTAAAACTCATGGCACTACAAATTATGGACAATAATCAAATAAAAGTTATACCCTATGATTGCATTCTAGAAGAGGTAATCAATTATACTATGACTTGCACTAATGCATATATTTTACCTCCACAAATGAAAAAGAAGTAGATATGTAAGAAAAATTAGGAAAAATGTTTTTCAAATTAGAAAATTAAAAGCTGAGCTAGAAGTGCAACCAAAAACATTCCAAGCCCAAGAATGAACAAGAAACATGAATGTAATATCTCAACCTGCATGTGAATGCTTTATGGTGAAGTTCTCATCAGGAAAGGTGCTACCATATATAGATTCACTACCCTTGCCATCCCCATGAATGATATCACCACCTTGAATCACAAAACCAGATATTATGCGGTGAAATGGTGTTCCCTTGTAGTGAAGATTCTTTCCACTGGCTCCCTTGCCCTTCTCACCTGCAGACAGAACACGGCATCAAATGGATCTCTGGTGAGTGTTAGTTTGATGCACATACTCAAAATTCTTTTGCAGTTTGAAGTGTAGAATGTTGTGAGACAATCGAAAACATTTAACAATTCAGAAACACAAACATTGAAAAGCAAATGATAAGTAAATTACCTGTGCAAAGGGCCCTGAAATTTTCTGTATGACAAAAAATATTAGATATCAAGTCAGAAGCAAGTCATTAAAAAATTCATAGAGTTACAGATGAAAGCATGTAAATAACTGTTGAGAAGCAATGATTGGATGAAGTAAATAGGTTGATTATCTGCTTAAGACAGGATTAGGAACCAAATACAAGCAAAGGACCACTACAAAAATAGAGGGGGAAAAAGAAAAGAAATATAAACAAACTACAGCAGTGATGGCAGCAACAACATATGGTTAACAAACAAGTAAGACAGATAAATTTTAAGAAATATTAGTATCCAAATATGAAATGCATATCTCTTTGTAAATGGAGTACTAAAGAAACACAATATAGTTACTCCTGGGAAAGAAGATGCCAACAACAGCACCAATACTAACACCAACAAACTCCCAAAGCAAGAGTTCAAAATGCTACAGTGATTAGTCAATTACAATCAAACATAAATTTTGTACAGGGGCCTTTATTTCAAAATAATAAAACCATCATTTCTTTTTTAACCTCATAACCATAACCATCTGAGAGTATTTGAGATTGGCTTTCAAAATTCAGTTTCTTCAAATCTTTTTTGACAACTTAAATCCTCACATTGAGGCTTTTCATCTTCTACTTAGACAGTTCGATGAAGATATCTGAGATCATCTCCTTAACACAGTCACAAGTCCAGCATTCGGGAATAATTCAGCAAGGTTGAAAATTTCAGAATTCGGAAAAAATATGGTAAAAAGAGAAAAGACTGGTAGAAATTTGGGAAATCAAATTAATAAATAAAATATTTTAGAAATGTACTCAGATATAGAAACTTAACAAAAATTAAAAATTACAATTTTCAATGATTTCATAAACATTTTTCATTGAATACATCTTTATATATATATATATATACATCTTTATATATATATATATATATATATATATATATATATATATATATATATCGAATTTATAAAGGCAGAAAAAAGGAGGGACCAGAAGGTTTGTTCAGGAAATGAGAGTTATGAGCATTAAGTTCCCCTTGTTAATTGTTTTAGAAGATTAGAGCATGGGGGCCTAAAAATCCTTTAATCCTTTTAACATCCCATGTTTATCATGTCTCACCAGTCACAATACTGAAGATCCAGCCCCTTATGCTCTTATTTCCTTTGTGTTTCTCAAAAAGTGTTATGGAAACTCCTTCCGTTTCGATTTCTACCCTGATTTTTTTAAAATTCCCATTTCCCTAATACAGCATGTCTTTTCTACCCATGCGTGAGATGGTGAACCAAAGTCCAACCTAATTGTTATCTTGCGATTTATTTGCAAGATTCACGAATTATACAAATTACTCATGATCCATTCATGAAGAAGTGAATAATTTGAAGAATGATTCAGATGAGCTTCATATCACAACCAGTTCATGCATTTTTGAAAAATTCACCAAATATTGTGATCATGCTCCTCAATGGGATTCCTCAAATATCACTGTACATGCTTATACCATCAAGTCAAGTTCTCCATCACCTTATCCTCATCAATGTAAACCCATAAACCCCTAAACTATCCACTCCTCAATCTGTCCTAGTTTTACCACTAGTTGAGCCATGTGTTCTTGTCTTAGCACATTCATCTTTATTGCTAGGGCCTTCCATATACCCCAACATTCTGATTTACACAAATTTACCATTAAGGTGCCAAGGCATGTAAGATGCCTTGGTTCACATAACAAGTCTCTATTCCATCCACCAAGCTCTATCTCTATCAAATGTCTTCATCTACTTCTCCATCATTGTACCAATAGCTAGCATTACAAAACTAATCACATTTTGACAGGACATCATTTTCATGTCTACTTCCATTGAAGTTGTATGCATAGTCCATGCTTGTTGTGTGGTTTTTATGCTCCTATCCTCTCAACATTTCTTCCATTATTCCATTTTAGCATTAAATATATGTTGTTCCCAGCAAACAAAACCATTTTAATGGCAAGTAACACATACCAATCTTTTATATAGTAAAGTAAGTTCATATGTGACTGTTGCAAAGAGATATATAGTTACCGTTAATCCTTGCTGTGAACCTACCAATGTAGTATGCCTGTCCCACCATGACTACTTATGATGCTTGTCACTATCTCAATATCAATGCATCATTTCTTTATGGCTTTCTTCCTATCCAATAACCTCTAGTGTATATTTTCTCCTATTCTTCCTCCAAATATATGGACATATTGTGCAGTTTTTTTCCTCTTTTTCTATATATCTGCTTGGAGCTTCTTTTGCTGACCTGTTTGGCATTTAAAAAAGAAAAAGGTAAAAATACTCTAGTCTTGTAGTTATTTTCTTTTCTTTTCTTACTCTACCACACTTTCTCATAGCTTCATAGTG
Organism: Elaeis guineensis; assembly: GCF_000442705.2. Lineage (NCBI taxonomy): Eukaryota > Viridiplantae > Streptophyta > Magnoliopsida > Arecales > Arecaceae > Elaeis > Elaeis guineensis. The sequence continues at coordinate 38,674,104 of NC_026008.2, read as the reverse complement.
TGGCTCGTGAGCTTAATTTTGAAATTTTTAACACTCAATGCAATTTTTTCTAATAAATAGTGTCAAATGTATAGAATAAACCCATCAACTTTGTTGAGACAATGCAATGATCACCATTGACCTATTATTTTCACCAGTTGCAGCAATCCAAGTTCTTGATGGGATAGTCGACTAACATACATACAAATATTTGGATACAAATAATGTATTCTCTCTCATCAAACAGCTAAAGTATTAAAACCCGATGGAAAAGGAATACTGACTATGATGATTAGGCATCTACATATATTAAAGACAAGATAAAAGCAAATACACATCTAAAATCATAACCCATCAAACTTACAAATACTGAAAATACCAAGAGCTCTATAGTAGAAATAAAGTACACTCAAATAAGCCATGGGAAAAGTAAGGCATCTTTTAGGATAAAGAAGTTGACCACCCTAACCTGATGCTAGTATAGTGATTGATACCATAATTGGATACAACTAAGAATCAGATCTAAATGTTTCCGAAACCTTCTTGTGATATCTATTTAATATCCAGTTCTACTCTCATAATTATCACCAGTAAAGTATACAAACCAATTGGCCAACTCTATTCAGCTTATAAGCCTAGAGAAAGTATTGTCAGATAGAGGTGCACCTTTGACAAAAGAGAGAGCATATAGTGGTAATTAGTACACAGATGGAAGAAACCAACCAAAAGGTGATCCTGTAATATCTAGAAATGATGATTAAGTTTCACTAGTCTAGATACAGCAATCCACTTCAGCAATTGTTGACAACCCTTCTAAAAATACAGCGAACACCATATAATGCATTTCATATGAAATCATTAAAGGATCTGGAAGACAATGTCAACATGCATTTGATATGAGGAGCTATGTAAATCATAGTATAAAGCAGTCAGACTAAAGCATACCAACAGTTTTTGGCACCACTTTTCCATATAGTCCAACGACAATTCTACCTGCAAGAAAAATTAGACAGCAAAAAAAAAAAAAAAAGATGAAGGAACATGAAAAAGTTACACCTTTTCCTACATCTTCTATCAAAATATGTAAATTGTTCATGATGTGATACAGAAATATATATATTCAACTGAATTTTCAGAAAGCAATGCTAGGTTCAGTAATACTAGACTTGATGACTTTCAACAAAATTCTACAACTACTGTTCTCCACAAAAAAGGAGTTCACCATGTTACAAATTACTTGTATATTAGCAGCTAATTTTTTGCAAAAGTTAACATGAAAAGGTTCACCTTCTAATTATCGAATTTTTCTAATTTTCCTCACTAACAACCAATCATACATTCTGATCATTGCATTCCTAAATTTTGTTAGCTGAAAAACTCTAGCATCTGTACTGTGCACAACAGCCTATGGAATTTAACTACAAGTAGTGAAAATAAGATGATTTCGCTAAATAATGTAGTGCATCTTGTTATGATGTATGGCATGATGACAGTAAATCCTAAAATACCTACTAATGGTACGATGTATCCATTTACCCATCCTGAATTCACTGATTTTGAATACAATTTCTGATTTTTCCATTGACTAGCACTTGAAAGATTTTAAAATAAAGGAGTGTGTCAATTTGAGGGTTGTCCATTTCATCGGCCAAAAATATCAGGCACAGATGCTATAATCATCAACTCCCCAAGGGGTCTAGATGCTTAAGAATTTTTGACACAATACTGTCCATTTAACTACAATAGGTTGATCAACTAACAGACATAACATAACATGCACACTTACACAGAATACATCACACATATGTAAATATGAATAATATCTATGTGCAAGTATTTACTTAGCTGGCTGTAGACAACACCATGTCCTCCAAAATGTTGTCTCAATTGATGCATGAATGCATGCGAAAAAATAGAGAAGAAACCCCATTTCTTTCTGACCTCCACTTGGAAACCAATTTTCAACAATACCAAAATCTGCAGATTAATTGAAGGCACAAACATTTTGATCATTCTTTCTTTCTTTCTTTTTGTACTGGACTCTTTTTTATTTTCTGTATTTTTATGAATATTTATTTTTCTTGATAAAACTTTTTTTGTTTAATGTGTACGTTGAACATTCCATCTTTCTAGTCTCACTAAAAAAGATTACTATTAGTGTGGGAGCACATACCAGTGGATGCATGTAAGTGTGCGTGTGCATAAATACAATGATACAAATCAAAATATATTGAGAACTGAATATAGGAACAAGGTATGTTACCACATTGAACCAAGACAGCCATTTTATGAACATTTGAAAACTTATATAAGCCAGAAAAAAATTCAACTTACGAGCACCAAACTGTTAATATAAATTTAGATCCAACACTCTCTAGGGGATTTACCTGTACGCTGACCATCAATATCAACTTCGAAGTAAACTCTATGAGTTATTTCAGGCTCTTTTTCCACTCTAATGTCCTGCTGTAAATAAAATAATATATATATATTTTCCATAAGATAAGAGGAGAAAATTGTCCTTTCTTTGTCAGGTAAACAGGTAAAAATACTAAAAATAGATTAAAAACGTAACAGATTAATGGTTTTGGTGAAAGTTGCTAGGATCAAGGTAAAAGGGGTGATACTAAAAAAAATTAACAAAAAGCAAGCCAGAGAAATGAGATACTGGAGAGAAGTCATTTGTTTACCACCAAATTCTCTGGCAGAAGCAACAGCTGTTGGTTTCAAGAACAGTAATCATTTGTTTACCACCAAGAACAGTAATCATTGCACAAAAATCCCCCCCACCAAGCAAAATCAAACAACACTGCAAATCTCGAGCATTTATAGCATATGCAACAAATACAGTATCATTTAACACTACCCAAGCTCAAATCAGCAAACAAAGACCCACGTCAAGGAACTCATTTCAAGTCTCAACCTAAACACCATGATTCTTGTAGAAAATCACAAGATCAATCACATTCATATGGAAACCCTTGAGACATTAATAATTCTCCTTAACTGATGACCCAAGTAACAATATCGCTACCAAAAATCAAAACCCACATCAAGAAACTATCCTTTTTCCCTCCAAGATCAAATGAAAACCCCACCAATCTGACAATTCCTCCTTCCTCGGAGAATCATCAACAAATTAAAGAAATGAACCGGTTATAAATGGGATCTGGAAACCAAAAAGAGATCAGAGATTAAGAAATTGAGAACGGAGAACGAAAGGATCGGGGAAAAGGTTTGGAGAGGGAGACCTGGACCGGTCTGTGGGAGATAGAGAAGGCGAGAAAGACGATGGCGAGGACGACGAATGCGATGAGGGCTTTCTGAAGCATCGCGACCTTCTCCTTTCCACTCCCCCTCACTCTTTCCTCTACTTTCCTCCCTCCCTCTCTCTCGCCACCATCACCCCAGTGATCACCTTCGAGCCTCGGGTGTGATAAATTTCCGGAATAGATCGCGTGAGATTAGCGAGTAAGAAGAAAATTAAAGAATCCAAAATATAGATTGAGATTGGAATATGGTTGTAGGATCCATTAGGAACCCGAACCCGAATTGGTCCCAACCTTTTCCGAGCCATTCAACATCTTGATGCAGGTGAGATATATCAAAACCTAGAATTTATCCATACCCACTATAAGGTATGGATCCGCTATCTCAGGTACATCGTTAAGAAATAATAACTCTATATCGGATAGGTAAAAAACTCTTATGTATTTAAATTTTTTTAGATTTATCCACGTCCGAATCTGTTTGGACGGTTGGACTGAAAATTTTATTAGACAATAAATTAAATTAAACTTATAATTAATAAGCAAATTATCTTTTACTATACAAAAGTTTCATGAAGTATGGTTTCATTTTCTTGTTATTTTTTCATCCCAAAAATGTGTTTCCATCTTTTTCACTATAAACAGATTAGAGATAAAACTAAAACCCTAATTTTATATAAATAAAAAAAAAATATCTGATTAAAATTATAGTATTGAATAAGTGAAAATTAAAAAAAAAAAAATCTTCGCCTCTACAAATAAGGAAAACTTTTTAAAAAAGAGGTCAGTTGCAAACAAAAAAAAAAGTGACACCAAAAGACCTTATGATTAGAATAAATAAAAAATAAAAATATCAATTATAAAAAAATAAAAAAATATAATAAATACATCCTTTCTTATGTATATTTCCTTCTTCGAATGTAAGTTGTTTTGCTTTGCAAGTGTCTCAACTGAACAGGTATGCCATGGTTGGTCTTGATAACTAATTGGATAGTCATGCATACAAACAAATGATGGAGTCGCATCCAGCAATCAAACTTGATACATTTGATACATGTCCTTTAGTTTGGATCAGGTGAGCTAACCATTGGCCTAAAAGCATTCATAAAATTTGTGTTATTTGCACCTAGCTTCTCAGCAATCTCCTTGAAACCAAATTTATCATCGACACGGGAATTTTAACCAAATTAATTAATTCTTTTTTTTTCCAAGTACAAAAGTAGATTGATTGTTTGAGTTTGAAAGACTACTTTCAATCTTTTATGGCTGACATTAACTTTCAAACTCTTGTGATTTTTTTGCTGATGGTGGTTTATTTCTTGCTTTTCGCTCCACATGAGAGATTCCTTCCTCTAATTGAAAATGCTTGCTTCTTCCTTCTTTTTTTTTTTTTTGTCTCACTAAAAGATTGGTAGGAAATGTCAGTTGCAAAGGGGACGGATGATTGTTCAGCTATAACTGATTCTTTGTTGTAATCCTATCAATGAAAAATAAAAGTAGTTATTGAAGTGTTTCTGCATATTATCAAAATTCTTCAAGCAGCAGCTACTAAAAATTCAAAAGAATATCCACATGAATATTTTTTGCTTGCCTCAATCTTGAGTGTTTCATCATTTTTTCAATATTATCTTTTTTTTTATTAGGATTTGATATCTCGAGATTTGGTTCACATTGAGCCCACAGCGAGATCCGTGATGAAAAACGGAGTCCAACGAGATTAAGATCACCTCAAACAGAGTTCAGATGACCAGATACGAGCAATTGAAGTCAGTACGAAATTCGGAGTGGTGGAGGACCGCCGGCAGCAGGCCGGCAGAGCGGCGGCGATGAAGCCGCGCACGGCAAGGCACGGCCCAGGCGCGGCAATGTGGGGGTCTGGTGCGCAGGGTGCGGCCCAAGCCTGGGTGCGCGGGGTGCGGCCCAAGCCCGGGTGTGCGGGCCAGCCCAGGCCTGGCCAGCCCACACGCGCCCCTGGGAGCCCACAGCCCGGTCCACCATGGATTGGGCAGTACATAGAGAGGTCCGTGGACAATGTGGGCATTTTTCATGCGTTCCTCGCGGTCTACGGTACTGTTCCATGGATCGAAGTGCGATCGGAGGGCGTGGGTTGATCCCGGTCTCGATCCAACGACTTGGGAAGCTTATTTGGGCTTGATTAGGAGTCTTTGACCTAATCTAATCAGGTTTAAGGCCTTTAAAAGGCCTTGATGCTCAACAAAGAAGTGTGGTGGCTCGATTTTTTTCTGATGGCGTGGAAGGCTTCATGCGGTAACCCAGAGAACAGAACCCACGAATAGAGAGAGCACGCAATGCTGAGAAGAGAAGGAGCAGGGAGGCTCCTGGATAGCAGACAACAGTCGCTTCAGGGATTTACGGGGGCCTTCCTAGAGAGAGAGCTTTTATGAGTGAGAACTTTTTGTGAGAGAAAAATTAGATGTACGAGGATTGAGGGTGAGATCTCCTCTTATAATATTTTTTTCTCATAGTGAAGTTTGCATGCCCTGTGGAAGCGAGCCCTTTTTGACTGATCTACGTATTTGATTATTTTTTTTTATTTCTTCTTTCTTCCTGCTGCATCGTGTGGTATCGAAAAGGTCTTGGAAGGTGGTGTCCTGGCCAGACATCCACCCAACAAGTGGTATCAGAGTCAAGCGGTAAAAGACGCAGATTGCGGCGATAGTGAGCAAGACTGAAAATGGAGAAGACAAGATCAATCAAGTTGGAGATCAACAAGTTTGATAGAAAGAATAATTTCTCCTTGTGGCAAGCAAGGATGAAGGACGTGCTCATCCAATAAGGGTTGATTGATGCTCTCTTGTGCGAGGAGAAGCCGACCATCATGGAGGTATGGGATTGAAAATGGCTACAGATACAGGCAGTGAGTACCATTCGCATGTACCTAGCGGATGAGGTGGTGATCCATGTACTTAGCAAGACTTCTCTGACAGTGTTGTGGTCGAAGCTAGAGGAGTTGTACATAGCAAAGTCTCTTACCAACACTCTTTTCCTCTGGAGGCAGTTTTACCAGCTGCGGATGACTGAGGAATAGAGCATGCAGGAGTATCTCAGCCACTTCTAGAAGATCCTCACTGACCTTCTCAGCGTTGGTGAGAATGTTGAGGAGAAGACCAAGACGCTGATTTTGCTAGCGTCACTTTTCTCTTCATACGAGTTCTTGGTGACTTCTCTTCTAGTGAGGAAGAGCACCATGAAGATGGATGAGGTCACCACGGTGATACTCCAAAACGAGATTCTCAAGAGGAAGAATCCGACTTCGAACTCAGGTGGCGATAGCTCAGCTTTGGTGGCTTCTGGAGGAGTAGGAAGCGGTAGACGGAGTGATTGAAGATCGCGACGAGGACGATCCTAGTCCAGGAGGGACTTGAGCAAGACCAGATGTTATCGATGTGACAAGTTGAGACATCTAGCTAGAGATTTCTCTCAACTCAAAGATCGGAGGATAACTGCTGTAGCGACGACCAGTAGCTATTCAGAGGGAGATGTCTTGGAGATATCTGACGAGGTATCTACTTCTTTTCAGTAGTGGATTTTAGATTCTACATGCACCTATCATGTATGTTGCAGAGAGAAGCAATTTGACTACTTGAAAAATAGTGAGGGCACTGTTTATCTGTCGGATAGATCATGCTGTGCGATCAGAGGCATCGGGATGGTCAATTGAAGGACACATTATGGTACAGTGAGGAGATTGGGAGAAGTACGATACATATCCGATTTCAGACAGAATCTTATCTCACTGAGTAGACTGGATTTGAAAGGCTACAGAACGGTAGCTGGTGGAGGAATCCTGAAGGTGCTACGTGGCGATAGGATTGTACTGGAGGGGAAGAAGGGGAGGAGAGGATATTATTACCTAACGGGGAGTCCAGTGCGATGTGGAGCTTCGGGAGCCAGGTGGAGCGCAGAGCGAGGTGGAGCTCCAGGTGGAGGTGGATCGAGCATGAGACAGGAGACTCGAGAAGACGAGAAGCGATGTCGTAAGGTGAGATTTTTATTACTGCAGGATGATGCCTCGAGCAAGTCTCAGGTCAGGAGGAGCACAGCATACGACGGAGATGAGATCGAGTGGCCTGGCTCGACTCCCATATTTGCCCATCCATGATCAGTAGGCGATTGTCCCAGGGCATGGAGATGAGGAGATATAGAAGCTCTCAGGTCAGGAGGAGGCCAAATATCGAATCGAGATGGAGATTGTTAAGATTTAATGCTTCAAGATTCGATCTATATTGAGCCCACAGTGAGGTCCGCGATGAAAAATGGAGTCCAACGAGACTAAGATCACCTCAAACGAAGTCCGGATGGTCAAGATACGAGCAATTGAAGTCGGCACGGAACTCAAAGTGACGGAGGACCATCGGCGAAGCAGCAGTGGTGCGGCCGCGCATGGCGGGGCGCAGCCCAGGTGCGGCAGCACGTGGGTCGGGCGCGCGAGGCACGCGAGCCGGCCCAGTTACAGGCGTGTGGGGTGCGGCCCAGGCCCAGGCACGCAGGCCGGTCCAAGCCCACGCACGTCCCTGGGAGCCCACAGCCCGGTCCACCATGGACCGAGCGGTGTACAGAGAGGTCCGTGGACCGCGTGGGCATTTTTCACGTGTTTCTCGCGATCCATGGTACTGTTTCATGGACCGACGCATGATCGGAGGGCATGGGTTGATCCCGATCTCGATCCAACGGCTTGGGAAGCGTATTGGGGCTTGATTAGGAGTCTTTAACCTAATCTAATCATATTTAAGGCCTTTAAAAGGCCCTGATGCTCAACAGAAAAGTGTGGTGGCTCGATTTTTTGTTGGTGGCACGGAAGGCTTCGTGCGGTAATCCAGAGAACAGAATCCACGAAAAGAGAGAGCACGCGACGCTGAGAAGAGAAGGAGTAAAGAGGCTCCTGGACAGCGGACAGCAGTCGCTTCAAAGATTCAGGGGGTCTTCCTAGAGAGAGAGCTTTTAGAGGGAGAACTTCTTGTGAGAGAGAAATTGGGTGTACGAAGGTTGAAGGTGAGATCTCCTCTTGTAATATTTCTTTTCTCATGGTGAAGTTTGCATGCCCCGTGGAGGCAAGCTCTTTTTTGACTGATCCACGTATTTAATTATTTTTATTTTATTTTTTCTTTCTTCCAGCTGTATCGTGCGGTATCGAAAAGATCCTGAAAGGTGGTGTCCTGGCCAGACATCCACCTAACACTTTTAACAGATCAATCAAAAAAGAGACCCTAAAGAGCACCTTGAAATGATGGGTATCTGTTCATGCATTTCATACCTATCATATAACATCAGCTCATCAGATGTAATCAACCATCCTAAGGCACAACTTAAATTGAACTATAAAGAGCTTTCCATTTCGTCCCACTTATTTTGTTAAAATTTTAATCTTTTTCCTCAGAGTTTCTTTTGAGTTCCAGTGCAATGTTTGTGATTGATCGATATATGCGTAAAGAACCATTGATGCTGCCATTTTTCAGTCCAAGAAAATTTTTGTTTTCCCATCTACATCTCCTTTTCCACCACATTTGCTTTCATACTTTTTCTCTGAAAAGAAAAGCTTAATCTTGTACAGAATGCGGGTCCATTCCAAGGCTCAGAAAAGAATTTATCACATAATTCATGTCCTGCAAGAGGGTGATATGCAACAATGATTGTGCCTACTATTTCTTCTCTTGATCTGGTTCAAAAATGTTGACTCATGTTGTAAAATTTGTTACTTGCTGCAGTTTAGGTTGGAATTTTGGTAGCATGCATTTTCATTCAGAAATTTAGTTTCAATTTTTCTGATCCAAATGTGGATTTTTGTACAGCTTTTTAAATTTTGCTTTAGCTTTGGATTTCCAATAATTAATATCTAGAGGCAAGTTTGAAGTGAGACATCGACCTCGTTGTAGCCTAAGCAACCCTGAGTCTAGCAGATTAAGCTCTGCCAGGCTTATTGCCTGTCAGGTAAAATCTAGTTTCCAATCTCTGCATCTGCTTTACATATTGCCTCCAATTTGACAAGGTTACTCTTGTGGATTTGTTGCATGAGCATCTATAGTGACCTGGACCTTGTTCATTAACAAGTGGACGAATTGATGATGAGATGTTTAATTTGGCTATTTTTTGGTTGTATGATAGAGATGATCATGAGTCGGGCCTCGTGCCTAAATTACCTTCTTTTTTAGTTAGGCTTCAAGACCAGCCTATTTAAAATTTGACATTTTCTTCGCCCAAGTCTAGCCCATGATCAGCTCTATTTCAGAGGTATGCGGCCTATTAATTTGATCATTCCATGCTGATTCACATTCATAATATCTTCCTTCTTTCATTTACGATTATATTTCTGAATGTTATAGCAGAACAAGAAGCAACTTATTAGCAAACAGGAATTGAATTGCCTCCTCAAGTTTTTCCAATCAACATTTTGCATTTAATGTGCCAGATTCAGTTCTAGTGCATAGCTACATCTACCAAGAAATGGAGGGATTGGTTTGCAGTTCTCACCTCCTCTCTGTGCTAACTCTCCTAGAATCACTTGTTCACCTTTGCAAGGTCTCCAAGATAATAGGTCATTGTAAGTAATATGAAGGTTGCAAACAGTAGTTTCTGTAAGACTTCAAACAAATTAAGATCCTGAAGCTTCTTAATAGAGCTTGAATTTAATGAATGTATCCTTAATATTGAATTTAATGAATTTGTTCTAATTCAAATAGGGAGGTGAATACAGCCTTAGTCATACTTTGGACCTGGTCATGGTGCTGAATATTGGTAATCTCCATGTGTTTTCTTATTAGCTATTAGAGCTTGCTCCAATGACTAAAGAGATTCTTGACAACCAGTGAAGGAGATGGTTTAACTAATTCTTAATTCTGTCCCTTTTGATCCTTGATTTGTCTTATCTCAATATCATGCCATGAACCATTGCTTTCTAGATCGGTTGTCAGAGAGAAGCTTCCTGGAGGTGGCTGCATGGGGATGTGGAGGCTAGTACTTAACTCGCAAAGATTTCACAAGAGCGGAGGGCAAGAAACACTTTGAGAATCTTGAATATAATTTATACATCCCTTGGAAATCTTCGTTGATGATAAGTTATTACTGACAATTACTATCGGTAGCAATTAATGAACTGAGAGCTCCAAATCTTTCGTCTCCTGATTTGAAGGAATTCGATCTCTTATGCATTTTACTTTGCATATTGTTGCTAAACTTGATGATGGACAACCAAAAAGCTGTTGGATGGATGAAGTAAAATGGAGAATGTGCAGTTGAAGTCTACTCTCCAGAAGATTTAGCATGAGATCAGACAGCTTTGGCTGCCGATCGTCGGACTTATGAATGTCATAGGATGTGGATTCCTGTGCTTGAAAGGAGCTATATGATCCATCCCATGGTCGTTAAGTCAAATTTGGCATCGGAAGAAAGCAGGTTTAAGAACATAGCATGCAGTGTATTTATATATTATTGATCAGTCAGAGTTATTCAGGAACACAGGGTTTATCAATAAGCAGAATTTCTGTAGTCGGCCCCAGAAATTTGCTGAAGTATCTGCGAGGCAATTGCGCAGCCATTACTTTTTCCAAATGAAACAGCCTGTGGGCCTTTGGAAATAGAAAGGCTCCTCTTCCGTCGAAGAAGAAGAAAAGAAGCCTCGTAGAATAAGAAGCAGAAGCAGCCTTTGGCCAGCTCACGTTTGGTGATTCTTATTTGTTTGACCGGTGGCACGTTGCAGCACGTTTCAGATAAAAAGTATCTCATATATCTCAGTTGATTTGAAGCTTTCAAATTGTTTGTGTTTATGGTGGAGATGTAGCTATAAGAAATCTCCAATTCAGAGTTTTTTCCCGAGAAAATGATAACAAAATAATCTAAAATTGTCTGGAGGATGACCTTTTTAGCTTTTATTATGCTAGAAATACTCTATCGATGCCATGTTTTTGCCATCATTACAAAGAATGTTTTCAGGTCCATTGGCTGGTTGTTGGAATCCAAACCTCTGAGACCTGATGGAGAATTTAGGTTGTGCTAGAGGTAAAAGATGGATGTCAGATGCCATCTTGTCCAATTGGGTTAAGTACTCTTTTCTAGCTACTCCTTTTTCTCTGATGTACTCTTTTTTTTCTTGTAATCTTCCTTTGCAAAACACTAGATATGTTCATTGATTCCATGTCACAACAAGGGCATGGCAACTGGATGACATAAGTTATTCCCTGGCCTCTCGAATCAACCATGTGATGAGCAATATGAAAATATTGATGCATGGAGAAAAATTACGTACGTTTCTCTTTATGATACAACAAGATTCTTCTTGTTTCACATCTTTGGCGAACATGATTTCTTGTCTTTAGCTTCTCTGTTTATTTATCTTTGTCAAGAGGCCCATAGATAATAAGCTATATGATAGATGGAGCACATTGTGTGGGAGAAATTTATATGTTGCTCCCATTATATTAATGAAGTTATAGCTTCAAGCTTCCAGGCTATAATTTTTCACATTTTAGTCTTTAAAATATTGGTAAAACTAAATAATCTCCACATCTCAAACAACTGGCTGTAAAGCTAAAGGGGCTGTTTGGTTGGCAGTGGATCATACTAAAAGAGATATCTAATACTAAAAGAGATATCTATAAGGATATGATCCTACCCAAAATCCTCTAAGATATGGATCAACTACCTTGTTATGTCAGTAATTTTATTCTTGGTGTAATGTTTATGTATCTAGACTCACTTACACTGCGGAAAGCACCACATGCTGCTTACCACACGTATGTATTGTTGATATTTAGCGCCTCAAGATTCGGTCCACATTGAGCCCACAATGAGGTCCAAGATGAAAAATGAAATCCAACGAGCCCAAGAACAATCTAAACGGAGTCCAGACGGAAGAAATACGTGCGAAAAAGAGCGGCACGGTGTAAGAGACGGCGGCGGCCGGCAGCGGGCCAGTGGAGACCGGTGGAGCACCGTCGGGCTGAAGACGATCATAATCGGATGATTGAAGATGATTCCAAGTTTGATCAGGCATGATCAAAGACTGTTTTGCACGATCGGACGGCTTTGGTGCGAGCCGATCATGATCGGATGGCCACAGATGGTTCTAGGTTTGATTGGGACTCTGTTTCCTATTAAAACAGTGTTTTTATAATTCTGGAGCATATATAGCTCCGATTGACGAACCGTTTGTTGTGTTGGAGAGCTGGTGACGTCCTGAAGGTGCAAAAGGGCTTCAACAGAAGTTTCAGAGAGCTTTTGTATTAGTTTTGAGATTTTTTTGTGAGAAACTTTTGTACAAGGGTTGAGTGGTGAGTTTTTTTTGTATTGATTTTACTTTATTCTCTCATAGTGAAGTTTGTATATCCCGTGGAGGTAGGCTTGAGATCGATTCATGTATTTGTATTATGTTTCTTATTTTGTTTCTTCTTTCTTCCTCCTGCACCTTATAGTACCGGATCCTGATGGCCAACAATTGGTATCAGAGCAAGATGGTGCCAGATTATAAGTTACAGTGATGGTAAACGAGATAGAAGATGGAGAAGACAAGCACAATCAAAGTAGAGATCAATAGGTTTGATGGAAAGAGCAATTTCTCCTTATGGCAGGCAAGGGTGAAAGACGTGCTCATCCAGCAAAGATTGATCGATGCTCTCTTGTGCGAGGAGAAGCCAATCATCATAGAGGTGCAGGATTGGAGGCGGCTCCAGATGCAGATGGTGAGTACGATCCACTTGTACCTAGTGGATGAGGTGGTGATTCATGTGCTTGACGAGACTTCTCCAATGATGCTGTGGTCGAAGCTTGAAGAGTTGTATATGGCGAAGTCTCTCACCAACACTCTCTTTCTCTGGAGGTAGTTCTATTAGTTGCAGATGACTGAGGGACAGAACGTGCAGGAGTATCTCAGCTACTTCCAGAAGATCCTCACCGTCCTTCTCAGTGTTGGCAAGAAAGTTGAGGAGAAGCCAGGGCACTGGTCTTGCTAGCATCGCTTCTCTTTTTGTATGAGTCCTTGATGACTGCTCTTCTAGTAGAGAAGAGCATCATCAAGATGGACGAGGTTACCACGATAATTCTCCAGAATGAGGTTCTCAGAAGGGAGAATCCAGCTTCAAGCTCAGGCTGCAGCTCAGCTTTGGTGGTTTTTGAAGGAGTAGGAGGCGGCAGATAGGATGATAGGAGATCGCAGTGAGGGTGGTCCAAATCCAGGATGAGAGACTTGAGCAAGATCAGATGTTACTGTTGTGACAAATTGGGGCATCTAGCCATAGATTGCTCTCAACTCAGGGATCGGACAAGGGCTATTGTAGCGACAGTCAGTAACGACTTAGAGGGTGATGTCCTAGAGATATCTGATGAGGTATCTACTTCTTCCCAGTAGTAAATTTTAAATTCTGCATACACCTATCATGTATGTTGTAGAGAGGAGCAGTTTGACTCCATGGAGAGCAGTGAGGGTGCTGTTTATCTGTTGGATGGATCGAGCTGTACGATCAGAGACATCGAGATGGTCAACTGGAGAACACATGATGGTGTAGTGAGGAGATTGGGGGAGGTTCGATATATACACGATTTCAGACGAAATCTTATCTCACTGAGTAGACTGGATTCGAGAGGCTACAGGACGATAGCTGGTAGAGAAATTATGAAGGTGTTGTGCGGTGATAGGATTATTTTGGAGAGAAAGAAGAGGACAAGAGGACATAACTACCTGATAGGGAGCTCAGTGCGAGGTGGAGCTTCAAGAGTCAGGAGGAGCCCAAAACAAGGTGGAGGTGGATCGGGCATGAAATGCGAGACTTGAGAGGACGAGAGGCAACATCACAGGGTGAGATTCCTATTGCTGCAGGATAATACTCCGAGCAGATCTTTGGTTAGAGTGGACACGGCCCATGACGGAGGTGGGATTGAGCGGCCTGGCTCGACTCCCATATTTGCCCATCCATGAGACAGCAGACATGCCCCAAGACGTGGGGGTGAAATGGATCACAGATTCTCAGAGACAGGTGGAGGTCAAATATGGAGTTGAGATAGAGATTGTTGAGATTTGATGCCTCAAGATTCAGTCCACATTGAGCCTACAGCGAGGATCAGGATGAAAAACGAAATCCAACGAGCTCAAGAACAGCCCAAATGGAGTCCAGACAGAGGAGATACGTAAGAAAGAAGACGGCACGATGCACGAGGCGGCAGCGGACCGGCGGAGACTGGTAGAGCACCGTAGGGCCCGACGAAGATGCACGTGTGGCCCAGCGCATGGGCGGGCCCATCGTGGGCGCACGCGGCCCAGGTGCGGGCGGGCCCAGCACGAGTGCACACATGGGCCGGCCCAGCGCATGAGGGGCACCCAGGCCCAGTGCTCGCGCAGTCCACTATGGACCGCAGGGCACTGACGGTCCATGGGAGCCGCATGGACTAAAGTCGCAGTCCATGCGTGGTTTAGGCTGCTTTCTGCACAATCAGAGGGCTCAGATCACAGCCGATCATGATCGGATGGCTGAGAACGATTTCGAGTTTAATCAGGTATGATCAGAGACTGCTTTGTATGATCGGACGATTCTGGTTGGAGCTGGTCACGATCGGACGGCCACGGATGATTATTGACTTAATTGAAACTCTGTTTCCTACTGAAACAACGTTTTTGTGATTCTGGAGCTTATATAGCTCCGATTGACAAATCGTTTACTGTGTCGGAGAGCTGGCGACGTTTTGGAGGTGTAGAAAGGTTTCAATAGAGATTTTAGAGAGCTTTTGTGAGAGTTTTGAGACTTTTTTATGAGTAACCTTTGTACAAGGGTTGAGTGGTGAATTCCTCTCATATTGGTTTTATTTTATTCTCTCATAGTGAAGTTTGTACACCTATGAAGATAGATTTAAGATCAATCCATGTATTTGTATTGTGTTTTTTATTTTATTTCTTCTTTCTTTCTTCTGCATCTTATGGTACCGGATCCTGGTGGTGCAACATATATCACTCATATGCTTTACAAATAATTGCTCTGCTGTTGGGAGCCATGCATGAAATCACGTGCCAACTTACATCATGGATGCATCATGCATGCATGGACAGAGAAAATCACTTTCATATTACACGGATTAGAAAAGGAAAAAAAAAATAACTTGGGTTTGTTAGAGGAAGTATGGCAACAAAGATACGAAACTATACCACCGGCAAAAGATCAATAAAATCCAACCAAAAGATGTACAGACTTTGATATCATCCCTCATACCCAATATATTCAATTAAAAGAGAGTTAATACTATCAAATGAAGCTAAGCCTCATCTATTAAATGCCACTTAGAACTTATTTCAAATACTTTAATTGATTGCTCAGAATGCCAGACATCTCTTCTATGGACACAGGACTTCTATAGTTCCACCAAGATTACACTATAAACACTTCGAAAAAAAGACTGAGGCTTATTCACATGGTAGTTTTAGTAGAAGATAATAAGCATGTACAAGAAGATGCTTGATATGAATAGATCAAGTGTCTTCTTTGTGTGTAGGATTTGTGCCCCAAACATAGAGTTCATGGCTACAGGAGTGAGTTAACCATGAGAACAATCATTGATCATGGTCATGAAGACAGTAGGCCTACTTGCAGACCAATCAACCAAGCTTGAATTGCACTTATGAAACCATTACATGCTCCTCATTTTGTATACAAATTTTGCATGCACCAATAACTAATGCACATTTCTACCAATTTCTCTATTCTTAGAAGCCATAAGATCATGTTTCATCTAGCACAGTGGGTGTTTGCAAATAGAGATGAGCAATATCACATTGAGTGGGGATTTTCTTAGTACAAAAGGTTCCTTTCATTCATAAGAGAGCTGATGCAAAGTAAATATATTAAATGTAAGCACAATGTAATTTCTCCAGCTATGTTACAAATTCAGATACATGCACATTTGCAGTGGGTACCATCATTAGCCTAGATTGTACATTAGACCCTGCCTTCAAATTAAACCAAAGCTCGCACTATCAAGTTAAGTTAAGCTAGATCTACGAACCCATTACAAGTAGAACTCAAGCTCAACTGCAAATGCTTAGATTAATTAATGCAAATTTCCTTATATGACAGAGGACTTATACCTAAAAAAAACCAGCACAAACACAAAGAAATCCTTGATCCGATAACACACAGCAAGAAAGATGCTGCTATCTCAGAAATCACATAACACACTTACGTACACGTATGCTCAAAATGATTTAATGTCAAGGTCATCAAGATTTTGCATTCAATGAAATTTTCAACTTTGGCTCATGGTTCCTCTCCCCTGTTTTACATGTCATCCAATCCTCACCCACAATTTGACTAGAAACCAATACCAAATCATTGGTTTTGAATATTTGATGATGGCAAATGACAGAAGAATGGATTCAGATTGTATCTTCCACATGAAAGAGTAATTATTCTCTTCTCACAATATCGATCATTAATCCAGACTTTACATAAATTTTAAAGCATAAAGCTTCATGATCTATATTATAGATGAAAATAAGAGATTGAAATGCTTTCAAAGATGTATAAAATATGATCTGATATTGAGAAAGAAGATTAATCATTTTTTTGAGCAAAAAATATGGTCCGAATCCCACGTGGGATAAGATAAAGAGAAGATAATAAAATAGAAGATAAGGGCGGGGGGTACGACGAGAGGAAAGAGGATGGAATCTGCTTATCACCCTATCTGCCGGCCCCTCAGCGGCCATTTGGTCTTTCCGTACCTATCAAAGCTGTCCATCCTTGGATTGCCTGCCGGAGACGCCGACCCCTGAATGGAACTCAAGCGTCCAAGGCCAGACGTGGGACCCAGGGAAAAAGCAACCCAGAAAAGCCGATAGCGAGCGTGGGGTCCACTACTTTTGGAAAGTTTCTAGCTGCCACGGCCGCAGTTGGGCCCCAAAGAGACGTGCACTACTGGGCTTCAGATGCTGACACCCACTTGACGCTCGAATACACCCCACAAATGAATACTGGCCGTACTTTTTTCCAGGACCAGCTTAGAAACTTTGGATGGTACATTGATGGGATGATGTGTGCACCATGGAAAATTTATGTCCTCAGTCCAAATCTCCATTGCTAGCAGGTGGTTGTCCAACCCAAGTGGTAGGTGCTCAAATGTCAGAGAGAAGATAAGATTCTGGGTACTGTTGTCACTCTCATCAAAAGCAAGTGGATGATATGTACATTATGCTTTATTCACTGAGAGAGATTCTACAATAATCTTATCAATGGAAATAAAAACTTTAGTAACTCAGAGAGCTTTGAGCTTATCTTTAGCTCAGCTCACTGCTTTCACCAATTACAGCTAGGTAGCTCAAATGAAGGAGAAGGGAGCCTCACTTTTTTCAGACCCCAAAAAAAAAAAAAACAATGAAAGTGAAACTAGAAATCAAATTAAATGCTACAAGTGTAATTAATACTGGTTCCATTGTTGTGGGTCCATAGAGTATGAAATATTTAAGAGCAAAGAGACATGCAAAGGTCACCAACCACCAAAGTTGCCTTCTGGTCTAAAGGAGGGCTAGATATTTTTGTTGATAGAATTAGTTATCTATATATGCTAAAAGCCACCATACTTGAAATCCACTTTAAAAGTTAAGACTGACAAGTTTGGCAAGATGAGCATGGATCCAGAGGCTGAGTTGCCAAATGAGAATGAATGGCTCTCATTTGACAACGTGTTCGATATGCTTGCCACCAAATAAGAAGAAAAGTGAAACTGAAAATAAAAAAATATTTTAAAAAACGAGGCTTCATAGTTCTTTTTTTTCCAGTCCATAGTCCATCAGACTAACAATTCTCTGCCGTCTTTTACCTATGATGATAAGGTATATAAGAAAAAAGAGAGATGAAGGAATATTGGGGACGTCTTCTATTTAACACTCAATGTCTGATATCCTAAACTACAACTACTAGATGATTTATTGCTCCAGAAATAGACATTATATCTTCCTATAAATCTTGTTGACTTATTTGACACTAAAGTTAATTATGACATTAGTTGATTTGATCTCTTGCTTTGATAACAGTTAAAGACAACGATTAACCAGTTTTGAGCATAAAAAATGTTTTGTATCATTCAAATAATTTAATATATTTGGTCTCATTTTTGCTTGTGCATTTTCTTTCTTTCCATCCTTAAAAGAAAGCAAGGATTGAACTCAAGTTTATTTATTAAAGATAATAATATGCATATGCAGTGGAGGATGAAGACAGTTCTATAAGAAGATACAATTTTTTCCTTCTCGTTTTGTTTTAATTCCAACTTTTAAGAAGTGAAAATAGAACGGCGCAGACACGATAGAGTTTGTATTGCAATTGTAAAGCTTCATAGAAAATTTGAATATAAAACTTATCACATATTTGGCATCAAAGACATGATATCATCAATCAAAGTTGGAGTCAAGTGCGATTGCTGATCACTTTTGAATTAGAAAAGAATTTTTGAAGAACGGTGTATTATTCTAAATAATTGGCTTGGGAAGTACATGGAGCACATAAACTGCCAAACTTGAGGTCTAGTTTTTGGTGGTTGATCCTTAGATTATTTAGAGATCAGCATATGATTTCCATAGATAGCGATCGACGCACTTGAATCTACAAAAATTTTTCATTAAAGGCCTTTTCTTGTCTTGACCAAATACTTTCTTAGCGTCGTTACTTTTATTTCTTTCTCAAGCTTACGTAGAGATTCTCTCATCTAAGATAGACTGAGTAATTTTACTAGAAATTTGCAAGGTTAAAGATTCGATAAAACTCCAAAATTTACATCCAACTTAACAAAAGGTATGACAACTAGAGGATCTTTCAAATATCCCACAAAGAGCAGTTAACTTATCCTAGGCATTAATCTAATTAAGATAACTGCTGTTAGTCACCTTTATCCCGGTATACTGCCTGCTATTTACTGTGAATAATAGCTGTTATTTGATAATTTCATTGTTCATCAAATTTAAAAGATAATGTTTGAGATTCAACTCTCCATGTTATGTCAGAAGATTATGATTAACAATAATAAAGTCAAGTATGTTATTATTTTGTATATTTTCCAATATGATGGTGACCATTTCTGAAGATATCATCAAGGAATCAAACTTACAAAAAGAAAAACTTGTACTCCTATTGTAACAATAAATAAATATTTCAGAAGGGCCTATTATTTGTATATTTGGCCATTTTAAAATTTTGGACTAATGTAACTAGAATTGGTTAACTTGGTTATATATCCCATTCGCTGCACTTTCTTTTGCTCACAATTGGGTTCTTGGTTTAAAATCTTAAATGATGCATCCCCATAGAATTTGGCTAATTTATGTGGGGTTTGCTCCCTCCCCATGCAAAGAGAGTAGAATAGATCAAATATATAATTTAATCAATACAGGGTCAAAACCCCTTGTTTATTATCACATAAAGTTGGTATAGTATATTTCTTTTTGTTTTTTCTTTTTTTTTTTTTTTTTGGTTGAAGCTATAGAAGGATGATTAGCTCCTCCTACCAGGTAATTTATCAACAATTAGACATAAAGGAAGAACAGAAAAATGAAACAATAGAAATCGGACTCTCTACTATCAACGAGATGATAAAAGATCTCGTGAAGGATTACTGCATGGACTAGGTCCAAGTGGATCGGGGCAAATCTCGAAGCATTTGCACGGTGGATAACATGCAATCATGAATTGGTGAAATACAAGGGGTAATGCGGCGTGTTATCGACCTTAGGATTTGGTGTGATCCATTGGACCTGGTCCAAGTAATTATTTGACCTCATGTTAGAGAAGGATTTATCAGCGATTAAATTCCAAATTGGTTTATCTTAATAACTTTGGGGCCTAACTGATTGGACGAGACCATAAAGGTTCTCAAGTGCATCCTGATCCTATCTAGGCAAAGGCAGAGAGTTACACTAATATCCCATCTCAAAGTCCTCTATTTTCATTGCAAATCTACCGAGTAATTCTTTCTCCACATATGAGTATATATAGAGGGAAACAAATTCATGAGAAGAATACCATTCAGCCACCCATCTTCCAAAAAAATAAATATCTTGCTATATATTACCAAGTCTAAAAGAAACACAATTCCAAAAAGCATCAAGGTTTGTGTTGATGTCCTTCCAAAGTGGTGAAAGACCAGCTAGAAACTTCCCTATTCTACATCCCGGTCTTCTTCTTGAATAGTAGACAGCTTGAATAATTTGTTTTGTTTTCTTCCTCATTTTATAGTGGATTACTGTGATGAAGGTGCCAACTTGCCAAGCTAGTAAAGTCCCGTGGTAGTAGGATTAAAGATGGATTGAAATCTCATTTTTACAAGGAGAGGTAGAAATTTATATGGGTGGGCTATTCCTTATTTTGTACATATCTCATTTCCAATAGATTTCTTCCACAAAACCATGCTGGCAGAGACTTTTTGGAAGTTATGGTATAATGACAAATTTTCATGTCTGTACAGTCAAGGCTTCATCCAAATCACCAAGAATAGTTGGTGTTGGGACAATTCAATCGATTCTTGATTCTGATTCTGAATCGACCTCATGGATACAAAATACCGACTAACAATCAGTTAGCCGACCTACATTCGGCTATCTTTAGCCATCGATCAACTTAGCCATGATAACTCTGCTAATCTTTGACCAATGACCATCGACATATCAGAATTACCGACTGATGCTCATTCAGATCTTCACGACTACTACCAACATACGATCATTATTACCGACATAAAGTCGGCTTACCTGAAACTACCAGTACAAGAAGCGCATAATGGCCAGAATATGATCAGTGGCAGGTATAACCACTCACCCCACGATCACATGATGCCGAAACGTACGGGATCTACATATCTAACCGTTACAAACGGTTACCAACTACTTATCTATAAAAAGAGGTAAATGAACAGCATTTGGTAAGGCACTTCTGGGTTGAGACTTTGCTATTTTCAAAATTCTATCTGCTATTCACCACTTCCTAGTGACTTAAGCATCGGAAGATCCCCGCCGGACACAACTTCGGTCAATACGGACTTCTTTTGCAGATGCTTTTCTCTGACGACAGGCACGACAGGGGATTGACCGCAACAGATTGGTGCGTTAAGTAGGAAAAAGATACGAGTAACTATGGCTAAGACTAGAACTCAGCATTCAACGAGATCTGCGAGGCAATCTTTTCACCGGAAAGATATTCCTCCTCCTTCTCCATTGGCAGAGCCCAACTCTTCGTGTCCTGTAGTCACTACGGACGCACAAATTACTGCCTTAATGCAGCAAATGAAGGTATTAACGGAGGCAGTTCATAGCCTCCAACAGCAACAAATACAACAGCAACAGCAACCGTCAGTGGAGGAGCCGGTGGCTCATTTAGTGCCGTCTAGGCACAGTCGTCATCCTACACGGCATTCACACTCCTTATCTCTAGAGCAGTGACCGTTTCGACACTCTCATCGAGACGGATAACCTCATTCTCGATACTTCCATCGTGCCACCCATCCTTCGCAGCACTCTCCTTCTCATTCCCGTGTACATAGTATCAAGAAGGGGAAAAGGCCGCGTACACCTTCTGCTTTTCCATCCTCAAATTCTTTGGGGGACTCTACCCATGGATTGTCTTAGCAGCGGCGGCTCGATGACTACAAACGCATATTCAGGAAGATGGACCGCCAACTTGCCCGACTGCAGGTGGAAGATTGAAAATCTTCTAACGATTATGGCTTCCACATAGCCCAACCTCTCTCTCAGTGCATTCTGGATGAGTCGATTTTGTCTCAGTTCAAGATTCCACAAATGAAGCCATATGACGACTCCACCGATTCAATTGATCATCTGGAGAGCTACAAAGCCCTCATGATGATCCAGGAGGCAACCGACGCCCTCCTATGCATCGACTTCTCGATGACTATTTGGAAGGCTGCTCGAGCCTGATATTCTAGACTTCAGTCAGGAAGCATAAACTCCTTCGAGCAGCTTGAGCATTCTTTTGTGGCCCATTTCAGCATTAGCTAAAAGGTGCCACGGACATCAGACAGTCTCTTTTTCATTAAGCAAGACGAGACAGAGACGTTAAAAGATTTTGTGGCTCGCTTCAATACGGCCACATTTGAGGTCAGGGACCTCAATGAAGATATGGCCATATCGACTATGAAAAGAGATCTGAAGGGATCCAGATTCACCTATTCTCTAGATAAGACTTTTCTCCGGACCTACGCTGAACTTTTAGAGCACGCATACAAGTATATTCACATAGATGAGGATGCTTTTGACTGACGTCAGACAGAAGAAAAAGGTCAGAAAAAGAAGCAAAAGAAAAGTGAAGCCCCAATCGAACTAAGTCGGTCAATTACCAATAAGCGAGCTTCACCTCGACAATAGAGTCCAAAATCGAATAGCTATGGCAGGTATGACTCCTATACTCCTCTTTCTACTCTCTATACGCAGATCTTGTTGGAGATCGAAGGAGAAGAGTATCTTCGACACTCTCCACCGATGAAAGCGCCATCAAGGAGCCATGATAGAAAAAAATACTGTCAATTTCATCGTGATCACGATCCCGATACCGAACAGTGCATTCAACTCAGGGATGAGATAAAAGCTTTGATTCGATATGGCTATCTCAAAAAATTTCGACGAGATCGTCCGACTCAACCTCCCACCAACCAACAGCCTCAGCCACAAGCTGAGAAAATAATCAATAATTGACCAATGATATAAGTAATCAATATGATCTCTGGATGACAAAAAGATTGGGGGGCAACTTTCGAAGAAGAGTCGGCGAAGAAACGAAGACTTGATAATGTAATTTTTTTTTGAAAGATGATATCTAGAGAATACAAACTCTCCATGATGATGCTGTCGTCGTCTCGACGATGATAGTAAATTATGACATAAAAAGAATTTTAGTTGATAATGAAAGCTTAATTGATGTTCTATTTTACTCGACTTTCTTCCGAATATGACTACCGACTGACCGACTCAGAAAAATCTCGATGTCATTACTCTCCCACTAACTGCAGGAATAGATCCACAATAAAGTACTATTTTTCTAACATTCACAGTCGTCTGAGTTCCATCGGCTTATAATACCATACTTGGACGACCTGGACTTAATATCCTGAGAGCAGTAGTTTCGACATACCATTTACTAGTCTAATTTTCAACAAGAAATAGAGTCGGAGAAATGCATGGAGATCAACAACTTGCTTAACGTTGCTTTCTGGTATCCACAAAGAATAATCAATCTAAAGACTCTTTGTCCATTGATAAATTGGACAAAAGAGAAAATGAAAAAAGGGATAAACCAGTCGAACAACTGGTTTCCATCCCACTAAAAGAAGAAGATCCTGAGAAGACGATCCAAATTGGATCGCGGTTGTCTGATCCGGAGCGGCAACAACTGGTGAATTTACTAAGAGCAAACGTCGATATTTTTGCTTGGTCGGCAATGGATATGTCAGAAATTTTTTCGAAAGTAATAACCCATTGACTGAACATTGATCTTAAAATTAGATCAGTGAGATAAAAGAAAAGATCTTTTGCTCCTGAAAGGCAGAAGGTTGTCGACGAAGAAATCGACAAGCTCCTCATGACTGGCTTCATCAGAGAAGCTAATTATCCCGACTGGCTCGCCAATGTAGTGATGGAGAGAAAAGTCAATAAAAAATGGAGAATATGCATCGACTATATAAATCTAAATGAAGCTTATTTGAAGGATAGTTTTTCTTTGTCAAATATCGACCAACTAGTTGATGCGACTTCGAAACACTGACTTTTAAGCTTCATGGACACCTTTGCGAGCTATAATCAAATTTGAATGGTATTCGAAGATGAGGAGCACACTACCTTCATAACCGACGAAGGTATCTACTGTTACAAAGTAATACTGTTCGGGTTAAAAAATACTGGAGCTACTTATCAACGGCTAGTCAACAAAATATTCAAAACATAAATTGGGCAGAATATGGAAGTCTATGTTGATGATATACTGGTGAAAAGCCTCCAACTTCTGATCATATTTAGGATCTGGAAGAAGTCTTCAGCACACTTCGACGATATTAGATGAAATTAAATCTGACTAAGTGTGCATTCAGAGTAACTTCTGAAAATTTTTTTAGATTTCTTATGTCACAACGAAGAATTGAAGCCAATCCTAAAAAAATAAAAGCTATCATCAATATAAAGCATTCAAGCTCTAAGAAAGAGATACAACAGCTTAATGGAAGGATCACCGCACTCAACCGATTCATCTTAAGGTCGGCAGAAAGATGCTTGCCTTTCTTCAAGCCTTGAGATAGGCAAAAGACTTCTCATAGTTAGAAGAGTGCCGACAGTCCTTCGAAGATCTAAAAAGATATCTAATATCTCCACCATTACTTACAAAATCAAAGGTCAAAGAAACTTTGTATATCTATTTGGTGACTTCAACGGAAGCAGTTAGTTCGGTACTCATTCAGGAGGAAGAAAATCAAATTCAATGACTTATTTACTATACCAGCAAGGTGCTTCATAATGCTGAAATAAGATATTCAAGGGTGGAGAAGATGATCTACATCTTAATCATATCATCACAGTGACTTCACCCATACTTTCAAGCACATCCTATTATTGTCTTGACAGATCAGGTGTTGAAGATGATTTTATACCGATCTGATACTTCAGATCGAATGACGAAGTGGACAATAAAACTCAACGAGTTTGACATTCAATATCGCCCACATCCATCGATGAAGGCACAAATTTTGATCGATTTTATCATCGAGTGTACCATACTTGATAATAATTCTGAGGATGAACCCAATGACAAAATAAAGTAAGTTGAAACTCCCGAGCCTAACTTAACATCGGTGTGGGTGCTACATATTGATAGAGCATCCAACGCACAAGGTAGTGGAGCCGGTCTCTTCCTCACCAATGTCGAAGAGATTGTAACTGAATATGCCCTTCGATTTAATTTCAAAGCTTCAAATAATCAAATCGAGTATGAAGTTCTCCTAGCCGACTTGAAGATTGCTAAAGAGCTTGATATTGAAAACTTGAAGGTCTTCACCAACTCACAATTGATTACCGGATAAGTTAAGGACGAGTTTGAAGCCCGAGACCCCGTTATGATGAAGTATCTTCAGAAAGTGAAAGATCTTACATCGATTTTAAAATATTTTAAGATCTTCAGAAAGTAAAAGATTTTACATTGACTTTAAAATATTTTGAGATCTTTCATATTCCAAGAATAGAGAATACTCGAGCCGACGTACTTTTTTGACTTGCAACAACTTCATTCAACTCGCTGGATCGGACATTCATCGAATGCCTTGAACAGCCGAGCATTAACAAAGTCAAAAAAGTGATACAAATCAATGACGAGCCAAGCTGGATGGACTCGATCATTCAGTACCTGACTGATGGAACTCTACCTGTAGATTCTTCTGAAGCCAAACGACTAAGATGGATGGCCTCACAATATATCTTGATGAATAGATAACTCTATAAAAAGTCGTTCTCTCTTCTCTTCTTAAAGTGTTTGAGACCAGCGGATGCCGACTATGTACTTTGAGAAGTTCATGAAAGAATTTGTGAAAATCACTTGGAGGGTAAATCTTTGACTTATAAACTTTTACGACAAGGATATTATTGGCCTACCATGAAGAAAGATGCAGTTGAACTCGTCCAAAGATGTGAACTGTACCAAAAGTATGTTAATATACAACATCAACTGGCCAGTCAGCTGACATCAATTATTATGACAAGGATATTATTGGCCTACCATGAAGAAAGACGCAGTTGAACTCATCCAAAGATGTGAACTGTACCAAAAGTATGCTAATATACAACATCAATCGGCCAGTCAGTTGACATCAATTATTGCACCATGATCCTTTGCACAATGAAAAATTGGCATACTTGATCCTTTCCCTCCGACATCTGGTCAGAGAAAGTTCATTGTAGTTACCATCGATTACTTCATAAAGTGGGTAGAAGTTGAACCTTTGGCACAGATCACTAAAAATAAGATGAAAAACTTCGTTCAAAAATCAATCATATACAGATTCGATCTACCACACACCATCATCACCAATAATGGTCGGTAATTCGACAATCAGAACTTCAAAGAGTTCTGTGCGAAATTTTATATTACGCATAAACTCACATCAGTCGGTCATCCACAATCTCACGATGAGGTGGAGGTAACCAATCGAACAATCCTACATGGTCTCAAGACCAGACTGAATAAAGCTAAAGATCTCTGGATGGAAGAACTGTATCCGGTCTTATGGGCATATTGAACAACTTCTCGCATACCGATGGTAGAATCACCATTCAACCTGGCTTATAGAATAGAGACGATGATTTCACTTGAGATCAGATTGCCATCAGTAAGAGTGAAACAATATAATGAGCCAAGCAATTCAGAATGTCAGAGAGTCGATCTAGACCTACTTTCAGAAGTCCGATAGCAAGCTCAAGTTCGGATGACAGCATATCGGTAAAGAGTAGTCTGGTATTATAATGCAAAAGTTAAGCCAAAGGTCTTCCATCCAGAAGATTTGGTCCTAAGAAAGGCAGAAGTTTCAAAGCCTCTGGACCAGGAGAAGTTGTCTCCAAATTGGGAAGGACCCTACAGAATAATCAAAATACTTCGACCCGATGCATATCGACTAGAAACTTTTGATGGAACAACTATTCTTCAGACTTAGAATGTCGATAATTTAAAAATATATTATCAATAAAGTTATTCACATGTACAATATTCAGAATGAAATATTGGAATTCAGAATTATGAAAGCTTCAATCAACTACATCTACAAAATGGCATTAGGCTGATAAATAATCGATCAATTTTATCAACTGTATCTTGATTTTTCATTGTAAAAGTCGACATACCAATTATATCTCGATTTTTCACTGTAAAAACTGACTCTAGTCGAATGACTACTTATGTCGACTTAATTTTAATTAAGCAAAATATTATGTCAATTCAACTCTGATCGAATCGAAAATATCTAAACATATCAACTTCACTACGATCAGTCGAAGGATATTCTGCTTACCACCATCTATCAAATATCTAAACATACTAACTTGACTACGATCAGTCAAAGAATATTCGGCTTATCACCGTCTATCTAAATGCCTAAAAGATGTATAAGGTATGTCAACTGACATTCGACTAATGGACAAACTCTACTACAGTTATTACTAAACATCCGATTTATCGATAGGTAATTGGTTATCCAACTGTGATTCCACGATATTGAAAATACAAATATAAAAAGAGAGTCTGTACTTAAAATAAAAATTTATTCATTGAAAAGAAGGTTACAAAATTGGACCTAAGGTCCGATTACAAAATTTGCCTGATTACAAAAAAAGAAAAAGAAAAATATTACATCGATCACCAGTTGGTTTCTTCATCACTTTGCTTCGAAATAGCTTCGATAGTTGGAGCAGATCCTGATGCAATCGGTGTATCTCCTTCAGCCGGTGTGGTGCCCTCTTCAACAGCCTCTTCTCCCAAACTAGGAGAAACAATGCTGCTCAAGTCCAAATTCGGATACAATTTTTTGACCGTATCTCGACTGTTCTTGTATCCGACACAGTAGGAGGCGAATCCATCCTCGAGAATCTCCTCCTTGAATTCTTTCGAATCCTTAAAGTTCTCAATAGTCAGATTCAGGACATCTCTTGCCGACTCTGCTTCAGCCTTTGCGGACGTCGACTCAGCATCAGCCAATGCCAACCTCTCTAGGATGGCCCGATGCCTTCCACGCTCCATTTTCAGCTCTTCAATGCAGTCATCTCTCTCTCTCTCTCTGGAGCTGACTGATGGAGTGCTTCTTGCTCCTGATCCGAGACTCGAGAGACATGATGTTCAGATGAGCCAACTCAAGCTTGGCTCTGGAGGATGGAAGATCGGCCGTCAGACTAGAGATTTCTTCCTGAAGCTTCTTCTCCCATTCAGTTGCCGCTTGGAGTTGTTCGACTGTAACAGTTTTTTCGGTGTTGGCAACTGTCATCTTATCCATCCATGACCGACAAAAGTCAGTAATTTTTCAATATCCGCTCTCTAAAGCGTGCATATCGTGCACCCACTGAAAATAAAAAAAAATGTCAGAAAATTTCCCCAAGTATCGTCAGATAAAAAGAAGAAAACATCTCGGACACCATCCGATTCTTCCTGTTCTTCTGATAAGTCAGAAGAAGAGTAGCTTTGATGAGTCATCTAGCCAATAATGGATTGGCCAGAGTTGACTCACCAGCAGAGATTTGAATGT
Source organism: Elaeis guineensis (assembly GCF_000442705.2). Lineage (NCBI taxonomy): Eukaryota > Viridiplantae > Streptophyta > Magnoliopsida > Arecales > Arecaceae > Elaeis > Elaeis guineensis. Next base: position 38,645,605 of record NC_026008.2, on the reverse strand, counting down.
TGAAGAAGGAAGGAAGGCCCGAAGATGACCCATCATTGGCGAAGATTGCCGACGCCTTCCCCCGATCTCCAATCGATGGTCGCACGCATAAGACCACTGCGAAGTCATTGCTTGACTGCGCCTGAGACCGCTCTACTGGAGGAACAGCTGGCACAGCAACAAATTATTCAGATTCGACCGCAACTACTGATTCAGCTCGAACCCCCACTAATGGAGCCATTGATGGTTCTGCCGCAGCCCCTTCGTCTTTTGTCGTCCCGACTCCAGCGGATGGCACATCAGTTGGAGGAAGCGTTGTCAGGGCCGACAATGCTAGGATCAGCTCGAGAGCTATCTCTGATGGAACATCGAATTTTCTTGCTGGTACCGATGGGGTATCAACCCAACTCTTTCTTGGCGGTCGGGAAGATCCAGCATCGGTCGCTGTCCTCTTCTTGACAACATGTGAGAAGATATCAGAAACTGAAACTCATGCCCTCATCCACATAGCTGCAATCAAAAATAAAAGATCAGTATAAAGTTCGGAAACAAACAAAAGAAAAAGTAAAGTGACTGATTATGTTATACCTAAGGAAGTTATCAAACTAAGTCCGACATCATAGAGAGCCTGTTCGGTCATCAGCTCTCGCTGTAATGAAACTTTCATATCTTTTAATCGAAGGAAGTCTTCCCGATCGACAGAATCCATCTGACTATTCTCATTGGGACCAGTTCTCGGATTGCCCCAGCACAAAGAAAAGCCCCAGGGAGTTGAAGAAGAAGCAAAAAAAAAAATTAGTTCTTCCATCCGTGAATAGACGATGGAAGATCAGAGATAAAAGAAAGACCCTTTCTCGGGTTTAAAAATCACTAACCCTTGGTCTTAGGATGAGGACGGAGAGCAAAAAAAATCTGAAATAAAGAAGGATGAAGATCAATCGGGATAAGACGACATAACAAAGCAAAACTAATAATCAGTCGAATGAAATTTGAAGCCAGCTAAGTAGGACAAAGACTGTAATAGTTAAAAAGATTTCGGACGAACTCCGAAATCAAAAATTGAAGATCGATCTAAAGATCCTCGACATAGAATGCTACCTGATCTAGAGGAGGAGAATTCATCCGACCATCCGAACTAGGAGCGGAAAGCTGATATTGCTCTGAAATATAGTACAGTTTCTGGAGCTGTTCAATATTGGACCCAGATAAGGAAGAGACTTCCATCTCCAGATCTGAAGGAGAATCGTCGGTCGAATTTCCCGACCGACTATCTCGAGAAGATGAAGCCTTTTTAATTGCCATTGAAAATGAGAATCAAAAAAAAAATCTTAAAAGAAGGAAAGTGGAACTCAACTTGGAGCCAAAGATGATGCAAGGAATAGAGCATGGAAAGCTCCTAATACTGGGGCAAAACCTTCTGGCAGAACCTTCTGTTGTAGAGGAAAGCGACAAATGCAAAAGTAAAGTCCAAATGAAAGCAATTTTATATATATAGAGCCCCTCAACGGTCCAGATGAAGTCATTCAAATCAGGATCTCCTCAGATGTCGACACGTAGCTGTATCGAGACCGACCATTGATCGGACAGTTCGATGCACCTACTCCCAAATCATGCCACCTCATCATTATTCGTATGAATGGTACAGAGCCAATAACATCTGGACATGTGGTCAAGATCTATTAGTCAGAATCAAATCGTTCGAATTTTCTGGACGTCGAATTATCTTTCCGAAATGATAGTCCAATGATGATCTCACATTATCGAAACAATAAAATAGCTGGAGATCCCTCGTATTTCAAAAAGGTTATTAATGCCAGCAGCTGAATCGGGGTTCGAAACAGCACATGACAACTCCCTTCGTCCAACATAATAGATTACGTGACAACATGCACATCAGACTGCCTTGGACTTGGGAGTGGGGGGCAACTATTGGGATAATTCAACCAACTTCCGATTTCGACTCTGAATCAGCCTCATGGACACAAAATATCGACTAATAATTAGTTAGCTGACCTACATTCAACTATCCTTAGCCATTGACCGACTTAGCCACGATAACTCGACTAATCTTAGACCAATGACCATCAGCATATCAAAGTTATCCACTGATGCTCATTTGGATCTCCACAACTACTACCGATATATGATCATTATTACCGATATACAGTCGGCTTACCTGAAACTACCAGCGTAGGAAGCACGTAATGGCCAGAACATGATCAGTGGCGAGTATAACCACCCACCCTATGATCACATGATGTCGGAACATGTGGGACCCACGTGTCTAACCATTACAGATGGTTACTAACTACTCATCTATAAAAGGAGGTAAATGAACAGCATTTGGTAAAGCACTTCTGGGCAGAGACTCTGCTATTTTTAAAATTCTATCTGTGGTTCACCACTCTCCATTGACTTAAATCTCGGAGGGTCCCCACCGGACATAACTCCAGTCAGTGTGGACTTCTTTTGCAGATGCTTTTCTCTGACGACAGGCGCAACAGAAGATTGACCGCAACAGTTGATTTTAAAATGGAAAAAAGGAATCATCAAAATTTTTTGTTCCATCAAAATCTATATTGTACAAAATTGTACTTAGTATTTGAGCTTATGTTGCAGAGGATTAGTATTTGAGTTTATGTTGCAGAGAAATGGCTATCTAAAATTCACATTTCAAGTCTTCTTTGAAGGAATATTTGAAGTAATTAAGTCACAAATTTTATGTGCATCAGAATTCTCCATGTTGAAGAGCCTCATTATTACATCCAATCAAAAATTCATATATTCAATATTTGACAGCATGGAATTATGTAAAAAATAAGGCCAAAAAACACCGATCTGCACACACACTACCATTGTTTTTCTTTGAGCATTGCCCTGATACAGTGACATCTTAGTAAAATATCCCTTGGTAGTTTCATTCTTAGGACCTACAACAATTGGGATCCCTCTTTTATTGGAATTTGGAGATAGATACTTCTTATGCTTATGCTCTGATATCACTTTGTTAAGATGGATAGAGGAGGAGAGGAGTATTCAATCACATATGATAAGAAATACTTGAGAGAGGAGAAAAACAATATCATAATTTTTATTCATTTCATATCCAATTACTACTACACACTAAGAAAACCACTTCTATTTATACTACTTACAAGCACATTAATTACTAGAGTTACATGACTCTTTGATTTCTACAATATATTAATTAATATCTCACACACTTCTCTAAGAGACACATACATATTTCTAAACTTCTCACACATATTTCTAAAAACACAAATATATTTCTAGATATAAGTTCATATATCCATATTTAATACATCTCTTATACCTAGACATGCATGGATAATCCCACTCACATAGTTTAATGTAATTTATGAAAATAATAAATTTATGTTTATCTTCCAACATCCCCTCTTAAACATGAATTTTTGTTTAACTCTCTTTCAGCTTCTCACAACTGATCCATATCCTGAAGGAAAATCTCTGACAACTGAAATATGTTTTCGATATAAATATTCTTTCTTCCTCTCATAATTGCTATCGAATTCCTCTGCATTATTATCCAATATTGCCAGTTTTTCTTTCAATGCATCATATTCCTCTACCACTTTTTTGTACATCTCAGTTAATTCTTGATGGTTATATTTCAGATCCCATAGTTCTTTGTAGTTCACGTCTCTTACTACAAAGTCATACATAGTTCTGAGATGCCTAATTACTTTTAATATTGCTCTTTGCTTTGCTTCTTTCTCTATACTAGCTTTACTTCCATTAATCACATGTCTCCTATATTCATCATCTAGATTAGTATAAGCCATAAAAGTAGGATCGTAGTCTGATCCATACTTTTTACATAAAAATGAGACTGACGGTAAATTTAATTTCTCAAGCAAATCTTTGAGTACTGTTTTAAATAAGATTGTCACAACAGTTGACATTACCTCACCGGATTTATTATTCTCTATTGTATTTTTACCAAAATTCATAATTCTTTTGGCAGTTGCATTTCTTCAGAGACTTTCTTCATCTCTTACACGAAAGACTTCTTGTCTTCTTCTCTTGTGGAGTATTCTTTTCGACTTGCACTGTCTCAATGGATATCTATTTTTTATCTTGAACCCCGAGTATCACACAAATTGCAAACTGCACACTCAACAGATCTTCTAGCCTGGAGTTTTCTGCTTCAACTATGGAAAAATATTCTTCCACCTTTCATGCCTCTTTGAATTATACCTTGCTTTGACTGTTGCCTTAGAATTGAACCGGCTCTGACTATTATCGTAAAATCGAATCTTGCTCTGACTATTATCGTAGGACCGAATTTGGCTCTGATACTACTTTGTTGGAATGTGGAGATGGGTACTTCTTATGCTTATGCTTTGATACTACTTTGTTAAGGTGGATAGAGGAGAAGAGGAGTACTCAATCACATAGATAAGAAATGCTTGAGAGATGAGAGGAACAATATCACAATTTCTATTCATTTCATATCCAACTCCTACTATACATTAAGGAAATCACTTCTATTTATATTACTCACAAGCACATTAATTACTAGAGTTATATGACTCTTTGATCTCTACAATACATTAATTAATATCTCACATACTTCTCTAAGAGATACACACATATTTCTAAACCTCTCACACATAATTCTAAAAGCTACAAACATATTTCTAGATATAAATTTATGTACCCATATTTAATATATCTTTTATACCTAGACATGCATGGATAATCCCACTCACATAGTTCAATATAATTTATGAAAGTAATAAATTTATGTTTATTTTCCAACATCTTTATAGGTAGTGCAGCTACAACGAGGAAGATAATGCATTTTTTTAACGACAATGATATATTTCCTTCTTATAAAATAATTCAAGAAACTTTCATCACCTTGCCTGTAGAACAGAGCAGGTCCTTGAAAGCTACTGCATGGTTTTTTACTCTAAAACCCTCCTTGTAAATATATTTGATGACAACTGGACACTAACATATATCAAACAGAGAACCTCACATTCAAGCATGTGGTTCTTCATTCCTTACATCACTTAAATGGATGCTAATTTGGTTTCATGATGGGAATTCTCACAAGATTTTGTTTTGGCATGTCATAATTCTATAATGGAAATCTCATGACTAGTTTGTCAAAAAATAATAACACGACGAAGCATGAGTTTAGCAAATCTTTCATTGCAAAATCATACTTAATTAGATAAGACAAAGCATAACTTTAACGTGCCTTTCATCAACTAGTCATAATTAATCACACATAGGCCATGTTTGCAGGTGGTGGATCATGCATGGCAGAATTTTCAGAGTACTGAGACTAGCAAGCGGATTTTTCAAGTTGTATCCTATCACACAGTATTGCTGGCTTGACTTCCAACGCTTCTAAGAAGGCCATGTGAGAATGCATGAGATGCCTGAAGAAGCTCCAAATACAATGCGCAGCTTTACTACATGCATGCAACGCCAAGCGATCACGTCCATGAAAACTACATAAGCATTCTATACTCAAAAAATATCTCCATTCTTTGAGCCCCACCAGATTTTTTTTTCCTTTTTTTTTTTCTGAGGTAAGAAGCTAGCAGCTTCTTTCTAGTAGTTAGATTAATTATGTTTCACATCACTGACAGCTTTCATCTCTTCCGAGTATTGTATTGGGGAACACATGGCATAGCACTCCATCAGACATTAGTAACAGAGGGATTGGTGCGGTACACAAGTGGGATCCATGTGTTCCTTAGTGAAAGAACAATTTTATTTTATTTTTATTATATCGATCAAATCTATCTGTTTTATCTCGATATGCACGGATTGAGTACGATTAAGATGTGATGGCTACTGGCGAACTACTACAATGTCCTTTTTTTTTTTTTCTTTCTTTTTTTTTTTTTCTTTTTTTGTGGTGTAGAAGGAGAAGGAAATGGACAACTCGTGGGCAGCTGCTGCATCTTCGCTGCCCGGGTGTCTCCACCAAAACAATATAAACAGCGGCTTAAACGCAGTGGTGAGAAGAAAATTCCCGCTCCCAGAGTATTTTTTTTTTTTTTTTTGACAAATAGAACAGAGTAATTAACGGTATTCTCAAGCTACTGGAAACTTTTCTGAGTCAATGGATCAAGAATTTTAATGATTTATTATTTACTGTCAGAACTTTTTTTTTTTTTCACTTTGGAGCGAGCTTTCATGACTTGTTCAAAATCCGTGGACCACCTAATGGTTACCATCTGCCGGTGGAGACAGCCGATTCTGTAACATTGCCTATTGAGTTGAACTTTTCTATTCTTATCCATAACTTATTACAAAGATATACATTTATTAATAGGCTTTTTTTTTTTTTTTTTTTGATCTTTTGACAAATTTTTTACTTTAAAGTTTGAACCTTATCAAAAGTTTCTGATTACAGTTCCACTGCCCTGGATACCATAAGGCTGTTGATACAGCAACTAGTTAGGGATATCTCCTCTAGATGGAAGTATATCATATCAAACACCGCAAAATTATCGTGGGATAAAGTTATTCGGTTAATAGTAAAAAATTGGTGTTGGATAGGATACAAACTATTAGACCTCTAGGATAAATACTTTTGTTCCATGACATTGGATAAGAAAATATGCCACCCAATTACCATTTTGTCCCAAAGTTGCTTTCATACACCATTCTCTTTTATACTTAGCTATCTTCCACAAAAAGAAGGGCAATTTCATCAAAACAAACTTATCTCTCCAACTAAAGATCTAGTGAACTTTTAGTTTGGGGATGGAGGAGAACAATGGCGTAAAATTATGAACTCCTTTACTTTTGCAATGGAGGAGAACCATAACCTATAATTATGAACTAGAAAGTTGGCATTAGTTTCTCAAATGAACCTTTTTCTATCTGACCTATGTCATTGGAAAATAATTTGAAGCACTTGCTATTCTGTATGAAAAGTTCCTTTCTCTATATATAATTCGAACTTTCATGATTAAGCTCCACCTAAGGGTCCAACTCCATCTTTTATTTTTCGAAGGTGCTTCAACATATTTTTTTGAAGAGAGCGCAAGTCCAACCACCTCAGGGTGCAGCCTTCTATATGGTTCGCATATGCATGGTTTTAGTTGCATAGTAATATGGCTTGGCAACAACAGTATAAGCCACCCTTTTTGTATCTTATGTTGCATAAAAATTGTACCTAATCTTACAAGGCAGGAGGAGTTTTCTTTGTGCATGAAACAGATGCCCTATTTACCATCAATCCATCTATATTAATTTTGGCATAATCCTCCATGAAGGGTCTCCATCAAACTATTTAATTCTTTTTCTTTTGGTCAAAACCTTTCCTTCTCATTCCACCAACTTGTAGGAATAAATTTGTCTTCCAGAATATCATCCTCACTTTTATAGTCGGGCATTACCAAGTTCCTATCCTATCCTCACATAAAGCAAAATACTACAATTGCACCCATATCCAACTTACCAGCTTGGAACCCCAGCAATTTAAGCATCCAATACCATGCACGCCGTAAGCCCCATCCTACGGATTCCTTCCTAGAGCTAGCTTGATTTTCCCTAGGGCAAGAGTGCAAGGTAGATTCAAGGTTAATGTAACGCTGTGGATGGATAACGAGCCAAAAACTAGATATCCAAGCTTAAAATAGATCAACAAACACTATCAAAAAATAGAAAATCTTTAGTAGTTCTACAGTCTACTACTGGCCTCAGTTTTGTTCATTCTTTGCTATTTCTATCCTATGTAATGTTAGTATAACTTTATTCTTTTTTACTTCGGTTCATGGAACCGCATTTGTACAGTCCCCCCCCACCAAAAAATTTAAAAAAAAAAAAAAAAGATTTTCCTAAACAATCCCCTCAGGCCTATGACATGCCTTCGTCAGCACATCTTCCTGCCCCCAACTTCTTGTCTTCCACTTCAAAACTCCTCAAGCTGTCAAACATATACTTCCCCCCTGTTAAGTTTTTAAGCACTCCACTTGTCTTTTCCTTCTTTGCCCAAACAGGCATCGTCCTTTCTTCCAACGGCATATTCCCCAAGCCGTAACGGTGGAAGCGCCGGTGCCGGTGCCGGTGCCGGTGCCGGTGCCGGTGCAGTTGTGCTGCCCACGCAAACGCCCCCTTGCACGCCACGTGTCACTACTACTACTACTACTCCCTTTCTCTCCCTCGAACCTCGTATACAGCGAGCCCTCCCGGGATAAACCTACGCTTATTAGTTATTTTTTTTTTTGGTAAAGTTATTAGTTACTTATTAGGAAGCGGAAAAGTCAGCAAAGGAACGCCGTCGAAATCTTTGACGCCACCCTCCCCAACTATTCCTCAGTCATTCCTGACCAATTTCCAATTTTATTACCGTTCTTTTCTAATTTGAGGATCTGGAAACCGTTTGGTCCACCGGAGCCCCAGGATTTTGTTTCTTTCTCCCACCTCCTTTCTTGAAGACTAATTTTAACGTCGACATCACCACCCAAAAAAATCCATATTGCCTTTAATTTATCCCCAACTTTGGCCACGAAATCTAAACCCCCAAGCCCTCCCTATAAGTATCCCCGCCATTCCCCCTGTTTTCGTTGTACCTCTCAAATCTTAACCCCTGCCTTGGGCTTGTGGACTTGAGTTCGAATTATAGTGAAAGAAAGTGAGAAGGAGATATAGTGAAAGAAAGTGAGAAGGAGATGGAGGTTTGGGCGAAGAACGGGAGTGGGTTGGGGAAATGGCTCGGGTTCGTGACGGCGGTGTGGGTGCAGTGCATCTCCGGGAACAACTACACTTTCTCCAATTACTCCGACGCGCTGAAATCTTTAATGGGGCTCACTCAGCTGGAGCTCAACAATCTCTCGGTGGCGAAGGACGTCGGCAAGGCCTTCGGCCTCCTCGCCGGTCTCGCCTCCGACCGCCTCCCCACCCCACTCATCCTCCTAATAGGCGCCGTCGAAGGCCTCATCGGCTACGGCGCCCAGTGGCTCGTCGTCCGCCAGTCCATCTCCCCTCTTCCCTATTGGCAGGTTGGTAATTACTGTTTCTTTTGTTTTACTTCTCGGAGGCATCTTACCGAACAGTTGGTGCGGTCATCTCTTGGGGCAGATGTGTGTTTTCCTGTGCCTGGGCGGTAACAGCACCACGTGGATGAACACCGCGGTTCTGGTCACCTGCATGAGGAATTTCCGGCGGAACAGAGGGCCGGTGTCGGGGATCCTGAAGGGCTACGTGGGTCTCAGCACCGCCATCTTCACCGACCTCTGCTCCGCCCTCTTCGCCGACGACCCGGCCTCCTTCCTCCTCATGCTCGCCATCGTCCCCGCCGTCGTCTGCTCCGCCGCCATGCTCTTCCTCCACGAATCCCCCGCCGGGGATGACGAGACCGAGGCGAAGTACTTCGGGGCAATCAACGCGATGGCGGTGGTGATCGCGGTCTACCTCCTCGCCTTCGACCTCACCGGCGACCACGGAGCCGCCGTCTCTCGCGCCTTCGTCGCCGTGCTCCTCGTCCTCCTCGCCGCCCCGGCGGCGGTCCCGATCTACGTGGCCTTCAAGGCCAGATCCAAGAATCCGGACGTGGAGGAGGGTCAGATCGAAAAACCACTCTTGATCGAGGAGGCGAAAGCAGAACCGTCGGCGACGGCGGTGGTGACGCCGGATACGGCGGAGGAGAAGGGGAAGAGAGGGCCAGCGATCGGGGAGGATCACACGATATTCGAGGCGGCGAAGACGGTGGATTTCTGGATACTATTTATCTCGTTCTTGTGCGGGGTGGGGACGGGATTAGCGGTGATGAACAACATGGGGCAGATGGGGCTGGCGCTGGGGTACACGGATGTGTCAATATTCGTGTCGATGACCAGCATCTGGGGCTTCTTCGGCCGGATCGGATCGGGGTCCATCTCCGAGTACTTCCTCAAGTACGTCCCCTTAATTAGATCTCCCTTTCGCCTTATTATTAGTAGATTACATAGATTAGATCTTTAATTTAGTATCAGTACTTAGTTTAATAATGAGTTTTTTAGGGTTTGGTTTATTATGGTACTATTTTATCTACAAAGGTTGGTAGAACTAATTAATTTGGGAGTGATGAGGGAGTTATAACGGAACGGACTTTTGCGTTCTGGGTCCGTTGGGAGGGCGGAAAAGGGGCTTCGGGGCACGTGAACATGGGCAAGCGTGCAAGAATCTTTTTGTTTTATAATTACTTATTCAAAAGTAACAAACCGTGTGCGGTCGCTTGCATGGAAATACTAAACGTTTAAAGAGAGAAGTATTTTTTTATTTATCAACCATTTCTTAATGTCTGGTGGTCTCCTGGTTTGCTAAAAAAAAATTAGGTTCGCCCTGAAAGTGGATAAAGTTTTGAAAAAATAAATACTTAAAAATTTTGATTATTTCAAGCAAAATTTATTATTTTAATATGATATAAAATAGTGAGACATATGGAATATCCCAACGAGGATACAGTACCTTTAAGATAAATAAAAATATAAAAATATTGTATATAATTTTTGTAAAAAAAATGAATTATATCACTGTTGCCACAAATATTTTAAACAAATGTAAGGCATGTGATTGCTTCATTCTTATTAATAAAGCATATAGGCCGTTGGTATTTTAATTAAAAAAAAAATTGACGTGAGAAATTAGTCCAGTCTCTAAAAGAAAGTTATTGATTAAAATTATTGTACCATATGAATTTTGGATCATCTAATAAAACATCATCGCATTATATAAAATTAAAAAAATTAATTAGATAAAAAATAACTAATCATAATTAATTATATATTTTATTTTCATTCATACTTTTCAACCAAGCTACGGGTTTTAAAATTTTGAATCATCGAATAATATGATGATATTTAATTGGATGGTCTCAAATTCATGTGATGAAACACTTCCAACTAATATTTTTTTGGCTTCCAAGGGCCGGCATAGATTCTCTCCGAGGTCCGGTTAACAGTGTCAAGTTAAACAGGACAGGGCATATTTGTTGGTGGATTTCGCTCTCTGTACCTGCTTTATTCTATCCCTTTCCCAGTGACAAAAGTAGCGTTCTTTTGCTTGTATTCCAAGTCACGAAACGCTTTCTACTCACAGTTCTCATAATTTGCAGGAAAAGTGCAACGCCAAGACCTCTATGGAACGCAGCCTCGCAGGTTCTAATGGCAGTTGGGTACGTGGTCATGGCTTTGGCCTTGCCGGGATCCCTCTACGTGGGATCCATTGTGGTGGGGTTATGCTACGGCGTCCGCGTTGCCGTCTCTGTCCCTACGGCCTCTGAGCTCTTTGGCCTCAAGTACTATGGCCTTATGTACAACATTCTCATATTAAACCTTCCCCTTGGTTCCTTCCTCTTCTCCGGCCTCCTCGCCGGGCTCCTCTACGACTCCCAAGCAACGAAGACGGCCGGGGGTGGCAATACGTGCGTTGGAGCTCACTGTTATAGGCTTGTGTTTGTGATCATGGCCATTGCATGCCTCATTGGATTTGGATTGGATGTGCTGCTGGCATTACGAACAAGGAAGGTATACTTAAAGATTCATCACAGCAAGAAATCAAGGAAGACGGCAGCAGGGCAACAGACCATTAAGGGCTGAGTTGGGCTCTGTAAGAAGTAGTTTCTCCATTGTTTGTTCCTTCTTTTGTTGGATATGTGGATTATTAGACTACGTGATGTATCATGGCAGCAGCCTTCATTTTTTTGAGAAGAGTGTGAATAATATCCATTCTTTGAAGGAAAGAGGCTAATGCTTTTGGTAAGAATGAGAGGAAATATTTTAGTAAAATACAAAGATCGCTCGATCATTTGAATTTGATGAGTCACAAGTTGTATGCTCTTTGATGATGACTCTACCTGCCTTAGATCGAACGTCAATGTAAGAATATCCACCTAAAGCATTGGATCTAAAACAGCATTTGACATTATTTTTGGATGTTAGACTTGCAGGTTGCCTTGGTTTTCGTCTCATGCCATAGGCTAGCATCAAAACAATTAATCTAACAGTGAGGATCCAATTTAAGCTCGTTAGCAGTCTTTATATCATAACAACAGCAACAGACAACATTTTTTTTTCCCATGCTGTCTGGTGCTTTTTGGGTCGAGCAATCCGAGTATCTTTGTTGCTGGAGTTCCCTACGTGACTGCCTCCAACAGCTGCAATGAAGAAATGAGCTACAGCTTCCAGCTACACTTGCTTATTTCATTATTTTCTTCGAAAGTTGTTATGCTTGCTGTGATTTACTCTCTATTTATACCGTGCATTTCATACACTATTGGAGAGGTGGACCCCAGGTCCCAACTCCTCTCTACATCACTGGTAGTGTTTATCAGTTGTTCATTGTTCATGTACGGAAAATGGTGATGCGAGTTGAGGTATATTCTCCGATCCCAAAGGGGTGCGTGGGCATCGTACATGGGAACAATTAGTAGCTGCCGGCCTGACAACTGACTCGGGAAAAGTTGGAGGCATAAAAAAAAATGAAAATAAAAAATAAAAAACTGTCAATTTCATCAGTTCAATTCTCAATTTAAGAAATATATTTTTTTTTTTCCCTATTGGGTTCTGCAGTGAGAATTTGAAGACGGAAGTTGTCAATAGCCTCTCGTGCTCTCATGGCTTCTTTTTCACAAGACCATGTCGCCAAAACAGTTCCTGATCATGGAAGGACAGAAATCCATGGACATCCATGCGTAGATGCAGGAGAAAATTCAGGTAGCAGAGTAGAGAAACAGATTTTTCTTATAAAAAAAAAAAAAAAGCATGAATGCCTTGGGGGTTCATTTTTGGTTGGAGTATATCAGATTACAAGTGTTGGGATATACCGATCGGTCTCCCTCACGTCGACTCACCGTCGGTCCCGCCAGACCAGCATCCGACTCTGCCGATACCGACCGATCGAGTATACGTCGGTCGCTCCCGACTGGCCGAACTGTGGAGCCCGATATCCGACTCCCGCAACGCCCCCGACTATCCATCGGAGGGTCCCTGGGATCCCATCCGACATTCCTCAACCAGACACCGATGTACAGTCGGTCGGCTCCCCCGAATGCCGTACGACTGCTGTGGGCCACCACCCTGACAAAGGCGTGCGGAGTAGCCGCCCTGGGATATTGTCCCACCTAAGGCATGGGTCAACCCTAGTGATTTGATAGCCCCACGGCGACTTGACCGTCCCACGGTGACTCTGACAGTCTCCGACGATTTGACAACTCTCCCATTGTCTGTGCCATTAATGACGGCGCCATGCCGCGCCCCACTATAAAATGGGGAAGGCAACAGTGCTGGAGGAGGTTCTTTTTCGAAATCCCTGAACTCTTCCTCTCTAGCTCTCTCTCTTTCTCTCGCTGAGCTTCTTGATTCTTTTCTACTGTTGCCTAGTCTCCTCTCTGACTTGACCGTCGAAGGCTCCCCGCCGGAGCCACCTCCGGTCAGTGCGGACTTCTTTTGCAGGTGCTCGCTCCCGGCGACCAGGCGACGAGGGGATTGGCCGCAACAGGTTTTGGCACGCCAGGAAGGGGAAGGATAGGGATTACGACCCCCGCAGAATTCAAAACATCCTTTCGAGATGATAAGAACCAGGGCTCAGCGATCGAGGGCCATCGGATCGGCGAGGCACTCTTTCCGCCGGGAAGAGGCCTCTCCTCCACCCTCCATGGCGGAACCCAGCTCTCCGCATCCTGTGGTGACCACGGAGGTGCAGATCGCGGCGATCGTGCGGCAGATGACCGTGCTGACGGACGCGGTCAAGAGCCTTCAATAACAGCCAACCCGATTGCCGCACTCACCGGCAGGGCAGCCGGCGGCACGCCCAATGCCCTCCAGGAGCAGCCGCCGACGTCCGCGTCGGTCTCCGTCTCCTCTTCGGGAGCAGTTGTCACAGCCCTCCCACCGAGAGGAGGAGGGGCGGCCACGGCGTGATACTCATCAGTCTCGACGACCGTCTCCTTCCCAGCTGGAATGAGCGAGGAAGGAGAAGTGGCCGCGAACACCGTCCGCCTCCCTCTCAGATTCGTTGGGAGACTCCACTCCCGGGATCTCTCAGCACTAACGGGCCGACGACTACGAATGCAGGTTCAGAGAAATCAACCGTCGCCTTGCCCAGCTGCAGGTGGACAGACAGAAGTCCCCGAACGACGTCGACTTCCAGACCGCCCAACCTCTCTCCCGACTCATCCTCGACGAGCCGATTCCTAGTCGGTTCAAGATGCCCCATGTGGAGCCCTACGATGGCTCCACCGACCCAGTTGACCATTTAGAGAGCTACAAGGCTCTCATGATGATCCAAGGGGCGACCGATGCTCTTCTTTGCATCGGCTTCCCCGCCACACTTCACAAAGCTGTCAGGACCTGGTACTCCGACCTTCGTCCAGGAAGTATCCACTCCTTTGGACAGCTTGAGCATTCTTTTGTGGCCCACTTCAGCACCAGTCGGAAGCCGTCACGAACCTCGGACAGCCTTTTTTCCCTCAAACAGGGAGAAAATGAGATACTCCGACACTTTGTGATGCGATTCAACGCGGCCACGCTCGAGGTCCGGGACCTCAACGAAGACATGGCCATCTCAGCCATGAAGAGGGGACTAAGGGGGTCCCGATTTACCTACTCTTTGGACAAGACCCTCCCCCGGACATACGCCGAACTGCTGGAGCGCGCGTACAAGTACATGCACGTGGACGAAGGAGCTTTCGATCGGCGCCTGACTGAGGCCAAGGACCCGAAGGAGAAGCGAAGGAAGGGTCAGGCCCCCGACCGACAAACAGATCTCACCCCAGTGGCGGAGCCAGAGGTCGCCTCGACGGCAGAGTCCGAGGCCGACGCATCCCAGGTATGACTCCTATACTCCTCTCTCTGCTCCTCGTGCGCAGATTTTGATGGAGATCGAAGGAAAGGAATATCTGCGACGACCTCCGCCTTTGAAGGCAAAGGGCCTCGACCGATGAAAGTACTGCCGATTTCATCGGGGCCATGGCCACAACACTGAGCAGTGCATCCAACTTAAGGATGAGATCGAGGCCCTCATACGCCGAGAGTATCTCGGTAAATTTTAGAGAAATCCACCGACTCGACCCGTCCCCGACCGACGATCCCAGCCAACTAAAGAAGCGACGAATAACCAACCCACGGTCGGGGTCATCAGCATGATCTCCAAACGACTGGGCCCGGGCATGACTGCTGGAGGGGAGCCGACGAAAAAGCTGCGCCAAGATGATGTAATTACTTTTACAGACGAAGATGTTCGGGGTATCCAAACTCCCTATGACGATGCTGTTGTTGTCTCGGCGACAATAGCAAATTATGATATAAGAAGGATCTTTGTTGATAATGGAAGTTCGACGAATATTTTATTTTACTCAACCTTCTTCCGAATGCGACTGTCGGCCGACCAGCTCAAAAGAGTCTCTATGCCCCTGGTAGGTTTTGCTGGAGATGCTGTCACGGTGGAAAGGGAAGTTACTTTGCCCGTAACAGCTGGAACCGAACCACGACAAAGCACAGTCCACTTGACCTTTGCGGTCGTCCAAGTACCTTCGGCCTACAACGCCATATTTGGAAGGCCCGGACTAAATGCCCTCAGGGTGATAGTCTCGACGTATCATCTGCTGGTTCGGTTCCCGATCAAAAATGGAGTCGGGGAGATGCACGGGGATCAACAGCTCGCTCGCCAATGCTTCCAGATCTCTGCTCAAAGCAACGAATTAAAGGGCTCCCTGACGGTCGACAAGTTGGACCAACGAGAAGAGGAAGAACGGGGTGAACCGACCGAACAGCTTGTTCCCATCCCGATAACGGGGAATCCCGAACGAGTGGTCTGGGTCGGGTCTCAATCACCCGACCCCGAGTGATGACAGCTAGTGGAGCTGCTGAAGGCCAATGCCGACGTATTCGCTTGGTCGGCAGTGGATATGTCGGGCATCCCTCTGGAGACAATGACACACCGACTCAACATTGACCAAGTAATGAGGCCGGTAAGGCAGAAGAAGCGGAATTTTGCTCCTGAAAGACAGAAAGCCATTGACGAAGAAGTAGACAAGCTACTCGAGGCAGGCTTCATCAGAGAAACTGCATACCCCGATTGGCTCGCCAACGTTGTCATGGTGAAAAAGGCCAACGGAAGCTGGAAGATCTGCATCGACTATACCGACCTAAATCGTGCCTGCCCGAAGGACAGCTTTCCACTCCCGAAAATCGACCAGCTGGTAGATGCGACGTCCGACCATCGACTGCTTAGCTTCATGGATGCTTTTGCCGGATACAATCAGATCCGGATGGCGCCTGAAGACGAGGAGCACACAGCCTTCGTGACCGCCAAAGGCCTCTACTGCTACAGAGTAATGCCCTTCGGGCTGAAGAACACCGGAGCCACTTACCAGCGACTCGTCAATAAGGTCTTCAAAGACCAAATCGGGCGCAACATGGAGGTGTATGTGGACGACATGCTGGTAAAGAGTGCACAGACTATAGATCACGTTCGAGATCTCGAGAAAATTTTTTGTACTCTGCGACAACACCAGATGAAGCTGAATCCGACTAAGTGCGCCTTCGGGGTGACTTCGGGGAAGTTCCTTGGATTCCTCATTTCTCAACGAGGAATTGAGGCTAACCCTGAAAAAATAAAGGCAATCATCGCCATGCGGCATCCGAACACCAAGTAGGAGGTCCAACAGCTGAACGGAAGAATCATCGCACTCAGCCGATTCATCTCTCGGTCGGCTGAAAGATGCCTCCCGTTCTTCAAACCCCTGAGATAGGTGAAGGAGTTCTCTTGGTCGGATGAGTGCCGGCGGGCCTTTGAGGACCTGAAAAGGTACCTGGCCTCCCCGCCACTGCTTGCGAAGCTGGAAGTCGGAGAGACGCTGTACCTCTATTTGACCACTTCCCCTGAAGCGGTTAGCTCGGTGCTCATCCGAGAGAACACGAGCTGAATCCATCAACCTATATACTACACCAGCAAAGTGCTCTACGGTGCTGAAGTTCGGTACTCAAAGACGGAGAAGATGATATTCGCCCTGATCGTGTCTGCACAACGACTCTGTCCGTATTTTCAAGCGCACGCCATCGTGGTCCTCACCGACCAGCCCCTGAGAGCGATATTGCGCCACCCCGACACATTGGGATGACTGACGAAATGGGCAATGAGGCTCAGTGAGTTCGACATTCAGTATCGATCGCGACCTGTCTTGAAGGCCCAGGTCCTGACCGACTTTATTGCGGAGTGCCCGACAACCGACTAACGATCAGAAGGCGGGAGCCCCGGAGAAGTTGCAATCTTGGAGCCTGACCCCGGGTCTACCTGGGTGCTGCAAATCGATGGAGCTTCCAATGCTCGAGAGAGCGGGGCCGGGCTCCTGCTCACCAACTCGGAGGGGGTAGTCACTGTGTACACCCTCCGATTCAACTTTAAAGCCTCCAATAATCAAGCCAAGTATGAGGCACTCCTCGCTGGCTTGAGGATGGCGAAAGAGCTTGAGATCGACAGCCTCCGAGTCTTCTCCGACTCCCAGCTGATCGTGGGGCAGGTCAAGGGCGAATTCGAGGCGCGAGACCCGACTATGGCAAGATATCTTCAGAAGGTGAAAGATCTCGTGTCATGCCTCGAATATTTCGAGATCTCCCACATCCCTAGGTCAGAGAACACTCGGGCCGATGCACTCTCTAGGCTTGCGACTTCAGCTTATGATGCCTTGGGTCGGACGTTCGTGGAGAATCTCGAGCAGCCAAGCATCGACAGGGCCGAAGAGGTGCTACAACTAGCAGCCGAACCAAGTTGGATGGATCCGATCGTTCAGTACCTGACCGACGGAACTAGCCCAGAAGACCCCACGGAGGCCAAACGGCTTCGATGATCGACCTCCCAATATGTGATAATAGATGGCCGACTCTACAAAAGGTCGTTCTTCCTTCCCTTGCTGAAGTGCCTAGGGCCAACCGACGCAAACTATGCACTCAGAGAAGTACACGAAGAGATCTGCGAAAATCACTTGGGGGACAAATCCTTGGCCTACAAAGTCCTACGACAGGGTTACTATTGGCCTACTATGAAGAAGGATGCGGCTGAGCTGGTTCGGAGATGTGAGCCGTGTCAGAGGTACGCCAACATACAACACTGACCAGCCAGCCAAATCACCCCTATTGTCGCCCCGTGGCCCTTCGCCCAATGGGGGATCGACATACTCGATCCTTTCCCTCTGACATTTGGCCAGAGGAAGTTCATAGTCGTCGCAATCGACTACTTCACTAAGTGGGTGGAAGCCGAACCTCTGGCACAAATCACCAAGCGGAAGATGGAAGACTTTATCCAGAAGTCCATCATCTTCAGGTTCGGATTGCCGCACACCATTATCACCAATAATGGACGACAATTCGACAACCAGGACTTCAGAGATTTCTATGCGAGGTTTCATATCACGCTCCGACTGACCTCGATCGGGCATCCACAGTCCAACGGTGAGATCGAGGTGACCAACCGGACTATTCTACATGGACTGAAGACCCGACTAAATGAAGCAAAAGGCCTATGGGTCGAAGAATTGAACTTTGTCCTGTGGGCATACCGAACGACACCCCGTGTCCCGACCAGAGAATCTTCCTTCAACTTGGCCTACGGAATGGAAGCAATGATCCCGCTGGAGATCGGGTTACCGTCGATCAGAGTCGAGCAGTATCATGAGCCGGACAACTTCGAATGTTGGAGAGCCGGCTTAGACCTCTTACCCAAACTCCGATGCGAGGCACAGCTCCGTATGGCTTCCTACCGACAAAAGGTGGCCCGGTACTACAATACTAGGGTTAAGCTGAAGCTTTTCCGACTCGGAGACCTGGTCCTAGGGAAGGCGGAAGTCTCGAAGCCCCTGGACCGGGGGAAGTTATCCCCGAACTGGGAGGGACCCTACAAGATAGCCGATACCTACGGGCCAAGAGCTTACCGACTCGAGACTCTGGAAGGAACGGCCATTCTCCGGACCTGAAATGCCGACAATCTGAGATTGTACTACCAGTGAACTTTGTATCACCTCATCCGGAATACAAATTCAGTTTCAAAATTTCAGAGTCCAGAATCTCGACTCTTCGACTGAGGGTCGGTGCTCGCCAGAAGTACGAGCCCCGACACCCCGACTTGGGCCCAACGTCCCATCAAAAATCAATGGCCCGATCACCAACGACACATCGGATACTTACGAGGATCGATATATCCATAACGACGGGAGTCGCACTCCTTCTATAGTCAAACTCTCGGGCGAAGCGACCAACTAACTTGCCGACTTGGCCCTGGACAAGAAAGGCAAAGCACCAATGCGACCAATGTCGCATTCGCAACTTACCGACCAGGTCACAACCGATCGAAAGATATTCGGCTTACCACCGTTTATCACATGGTGCGACGTATGTACCCGACCTAGGTCTGGATAATGGGAACTCGACTTGTCATCATTTTTTCGACTGGACGCATCGGATGCCATCCGACTGAACGCATCTGACGACATTCGACTATCGGATCCTACGGAATGATCCGGCCATCAAGCTATGTCCAGAGGTCGGTCGACCTTCGACTCAACGAACATGCTCGACTCACGTCTGAGCGACGGGCGTTCGACTTAAGCTCTCGACTGACGAGTTATACGACAGTCGGGAGGCTGGTCTAAAGTCGGAGTTCGTTCTGCCTTCGCCATGGTGCACACTACCGACTATTCCGGATCGTTACCTAAGATCCTACCGAACGTCCTAACTAATACGTCGGGCTCACGACTTATGCGTTCAAAAGCATTTCGGCGAATTACACCAGACACGTCCCAGGATACATAGAGATAAAAAAAAAAAGGGAAGAGGAAGAAGAGTCAAAGCTAAAAAGATTTCGATTTCATTGGTGCTCGAGCTAAGTTTACAAAATTAGGCCGAAGCCCGATTACAAGTGTACCAAGCAAAAATAAGAACAAAAGACCGACTAATCCTCGGAGTCGGCTTCCTCCATCGGATGGAGACTGGGGGCGGTCGGCGCATCTACTTGGGCTTCAGAGGTCGGGGCCGCTTCGGGAGTCGGAGCCGCCTGGCCTTCGGTAGACTGGTCTATGTCGGCTTCCACCACGACGGTGCGATCTCCCGACGATAGGTCAGCCATCTCCTCCGCAGCTTGGGCCTCCGACTCCGATGGGATGATGCTGCTGAGGTCGAGCTCCGGATACAAGCTCCGGATGGCTTCCCGAGCATCCTCGTACCCCACTTGGTACGAGAGAAAGCCGCTCTCCAGAAGTTCCTCCCGGTACTCCTCGGAGTCGCGGAAGTCCTCCACAGCCCGACCCATGGCTTCCTTCGCCGACTCTGCCTCCGCCCTTGCGATGTCCGCGTTAGCCTGAGCGGTGGACAGGTTCTCTTCAGCCTTAGCGAGGTTCCCTAGGCTTATTCAGAGCTGCTCGCGTTCAGCCTTGAGCTCCTTGGCGAAGTCATCCTGCTCATGACGTAGCCGACGAACGGTGCGGGACTTCCGCTTGGCGTCATCCCGGGCTGACTGCAGCTCGATCCCCGAAGCAGCCAGAGCGCCTGTGAGTCGGGAGACCTCCTCGGTGAGGCGGGAGATCTCCCCCTCAAGCCGGGCCTCTCGGTCGACCGACTGCTGCAGCTGGTCGACCAGTATGACCTTATCGGCCTCGACAGCCATGGCCTTATCCTTCCAGGCCGCGCGCAGATCGTCGAATCTTCGATATCCGATCTTCAGCTCGGATATGTTATAAATCAGCTGCAAAAAATAAAGCCGACCATCAGAAGACCAAACTTACGAAAAACGGTAACGAAAACGAAAAGGAGGAAGACTTACCCGGATCATAGTCGGGTAGAAGGAGGATAGCATGTCGGATACCTGCTGATTCTTCATGGCCTCGACATCGGCCGGAAGGATGAGCGCCTGGCATAGCCTCCTAGCCAAGTCATGGTTGGCCAAGGCCGACGTCCCATCGAGAAATAGGGAGTCGGTCGACGCTCCGCCCCCGGCCGACCTCCTGTTGTCGTCGGGTGCCATCGGGGCCTCCCCCCGCACGGACACCCAGGCCCTGACGTCAGAAAAGGAGGGCATGCTTGAGCCCGACTGGGTCCCTTCCGAAGGCGCGGCAGTCGTCGATGCAGGTTATTCGGGCTCGCACGCCTCTTCCCGAACCTCGTCTACCGGCTGAGCAGCCGGCACACCCTCGACCGATTCCTCGGCCACCCGTCCCTCGGGCGAGGCTACTCCCTCGATCGATGGTCCCTCGGACGGGACTTCAACGAGCACCGTCGGCACCGACAGTGCAATGACGGGCTCCCGGTCCGATGCCCGTTCAGAGTCAGGCCCCGCCTCCGCCCCGACCGGCTCGCTCGACGGAGCTACCTGAGGCCTCTTGGGAGGCCGCGATGGTTCGGCCCCTTACGCCGGCCTCTTGCGTGCCGCATGCTGTCGGATGTCGGTTGCCGTCAACCTCATCCTTGGCGGCATATCTGCAACAACAACAGACGATCAACATCGAAAAAAAAAACAACACACAACAACAGCAAAGACACAGACCTAGGCGGGGCACCGAGCTGAGACCGGCATCATACAGGGCCTGCTCAGTGACGAGCTCCTTCTGCTTCGGCATCGAGATGTCCTTCAGATGGTGGAAGTCTTCCCGTTCTCCGACCTCCACCCGACTGTTCTCATTTGGTTGGGTTCGGGGGTCCCCCCAACGGGTAGGGAACCCCCAAGGAACGGAAGAAGAGACAAAAAAGAACTGGTTCTTCCATCCATGAATCGACGATGGAAGACCAGTAATGAAGAAGAGACCCTTCCGAGGATTGAAATACCACCACCCTCGAGCTTTAGAGTGGGGTCGGAGAACAAAAAAAGCTCGGAAGAGTAAAATTCGAGGATTGGTCGGCAAAAGCCGACACAATAGGGCGAAGCTGACTACCAGTCGGACTGAGTTCGGTGCAAGTTGCGTCGGACATAGCCCGTAGTAGTCCAGCACGTTCCGGACGAACTCCGGAACCAGAAAGCGAAGACCGGCCCAGGAGGTCCTCGACGTAGAAGGCCACCTGGCCCTCAGACGGGCTGTTAACCCGACCATTGGCTCCAGGGGCGAACAGCTGAAATTACTCCGGGATGCAGTACTACTCCCGGAGCCGATCAACGTTCGGCCCCGAAAGTGAAGAGACCTCCACCTCCGGGGTCGACCGAGAATCGTCAGTCGGGTTCCCCGACCGACTTCCTCGAGGAGACGTTCTAGCCATTATGCCGGAACAGAGGTCAAAGAATAAAAGAGGAAGAAAGAGGAGGACTACGAGGAAGCGAGGAAGAGAACAAAGGACAATGGGGACGGTTACCTGAGACAAGGGACCGCTCAACCAGAGTCTCGACAGTAAGTTTGGAAAGTGAAAATCCAGATGCAAGTGACCCTGTATATATAGTGCCCCTCGACGGTCGAGATGAAGGCACGACCAGCAAGGATCTCCCAGATCGTGATGCGTGGCGACATCTGGGCCTTCTTTCGGCCCGACGGTTCGATGCACCTGCCTCAGATTAGGCCACGTCGACTCTATCCGCCTGAACGAGTTCGGCCCAACGGCTCCCCGCCACATGGCGGAAGAGTCGTGGCGGTTCGCGTTCCCGAAAAGACGGCAGAAATGGCGGTTTCTATTCCCGATGAGTCGCCTGACACCGATGAGACGTCTGATACCGATGAGTCGTTTGACACTCATAAGACGCCTGACATCGGACCAACCAACGGTATGTTCGCCAAAGTCGGGACACAATATGGTGGATATCCACTCCTTTCGCCCGACGCCGCCGCCCACGCAAAGACGCTGGCCAGTACACCATCCGACTCAGGAGTGGGGGGGCAACTGTTGGGATATATCGACCAGTCCCGCTCATGCCGACTCACCGTCGGTCCCGCCTGACCAGCACCCGACTCTGCCGACCGACGACTGCCGACACCGACCGATCGAGTATACGTCGGTCGCTCCCGACTGGCCGAACTGTGGAGCCCGATATCCGACTCCAGCAACGCCCCCGACTATCCGTCGGAGGGTCTCTGGGATCCCATTCGATATTCCTCAACCAGACACCGACGTACAATCGGTCGGCTCCCCCGAATGTCGTACGACTGCTGTGGGCCGCCACCCTGACAAAGGCGTGCGGAGTAGCCATCCTGGGACATTGTCCCACCTAAGGCATGGGTCAACCTTAGTGATTTGACAGCCCCACGACGACTTGACCATCCCACGACGACTCTGACAGTCTCCGACGATTTGACAACTCTCCCATTGTCTGCGCCATTAATGACGGTGCCATGTCGCGCCCCACTATAAAACGAGGAAGGCAACAGTGCTGGAGGAGGTTCTTTTTTGAAACCCCTAAACTCTTCCTCTCTAGCTCTCTCTCTCTCGCTGAGCTCCTTGATTCTTTTCTACTGTTGCCTAGTCTCCTCTCTGATTTGACTGTCGGAGGGTCCCCGCCGGAGCCACCTCCGGTTAGTACGGATTTCTTTTGCAGGCGCTCACTCCCGGCGACCAGGCGACGAGGGGATTGGCCGCAACAACAAGATAATCTGATAATTTATAGGAATCACTTATCTGAAAAAATAATTATGGAGAAAAATAATTTTTATTATGTTTGATCGATGAAAAATTATTTTGAACAATAATACTGAAAAAAAATTACTATGTTTGATTGGAGGTAAATTTATATACAAATATGGTTAAATTTATAAATATATCTTTCAACATAAAATATTTTTTTGATACTAAGATAGCATTGTCATCTCCAATTAGTTTTAATATAATAATTATAATCATATAGTTTTTTATATAATGTCATATCTATTTTAATTTTTTTATAAAATTTTTTTGTTAAATAAATTTAAAAAGACATCAAAACAAATTCAATAATTGCATATACGATTTTTTTAGATGTATTTTATCAAGTATGGATTACCACCACTCAAAAATTTAGTAAATACCAATTTCTCATAGTATTTATTTTACCTTCTCTCTTCGAAAAATAAATATAAGATCCGTCAATTTTTTTATCATTTCTTCCTTTTATTTTTTATATCAAATATGATAATCTGATATAAGATTTATTTTTTCATAACAGATTATCTTCAATCAAACGAATCCTAAAAGTTTTCAAAAAAAATTCCAAAACAAGCCCAGCATCACAGCTAAAAAAAATTCCAAAACAAGCCCAGCATTACAGCTAAGATCTAAAAAGTTTCTCCTTAAGAAATAGAATGGAAACCAAATCGGCCAGCCAAGCAGAGCCAATATGTACCCATGAACCAGAAACACTTTTAATAAATTTAAATAAAAATACCTTAAGATCCATAGACATCTGGGCATGAGTTTGATAGAGCTAGGTATGATATTATTTCATTATCCTTCGTCTTGTTGGGATATATCAACTAACCCCTGTACGCCGACTTATCCTCGGATCGGTCTGACCGACGCCCGACTCTATCAACCGGACAGACAAACGACTCCGACAATAACTGTCGACAATGACTGTCGACAATATCCGATCGAAGATATGCCGGCCAAACAGACCAATACTGGTTTTCAATCGACCGAACGACCAAACCCATATCACCGACTCACTGTCGAGGGTGGCAGCTGACGTCCGACTTCCACAAGGCACCAGATCAACCGACGGTGTTCTCGAGTCATCACCCGACGTCCTGACAGCCGAATATCGATATATAGTCGGCCAGTCCGTTCGAATGCCGTACAAGCGCTATGGGCTGTTGTCCTGCCAAGGACATGCGGTACGACATGCGGTATGACCGTCCTGGGACATTGTCTTGCCAAGAACATGGATTAATTCCAATGACTTGACAACCCACGGTGATTTGACAGTCCCCGACGAGTTGACAACTCTCCAGTTGTCTGCACCATTAATGGCGGGACCATACCACGTTCTACTATAAAACGGGGTAAGGCAACAGTTTTGGTAAACGTTTTTAAGCTCTCAAGCTCTCTCTCCCCCGCTGAGCCCCTGATTTTCCATTGTTGCCTAGTCTCCTCTCTGACTTGATCGTCGGAGGATCCCCGTCGGAGGCATCTCCAGTCAGTGAGGACTTTTCTTACAGGTGCGCGACCCCGGCGATCGGGCGACAAGGGGATTGGCCGCAACAGATTTGGCGTGCCAGGAAGGAGGATTCGACAGAGGTAAGACAGCGAGCTCCATAAAGCTTGAAAAATCTCTCGAGATGATGAAAATCAGGACTCAACGATCGAGAGCTGCCGGATCGGCGAGACACTCTTTTCGTCGGGAAGAGGCCCCTCCTTTGCCCTCCATAGCGAAACCCAGCTCTCCGCATCCGGTGGTGACCACGGAGGCACAGATCGCGGCGATCGTGCGGCAAATGACCGTTCTGACGGACGCAATCAAAAACCTCCAACAACAACCAACTCGATTGCCGTAATCGCCGACGGAACAACCGGCAGCGCATCCGATGCCGTCCAGAAGTAGCCACCGACGCCTGCATCAGCTTCCGTCTCCTCCTCAAGAGCAGCCGTCTCAGCACTCCCACCAAGAAGGGAGGAGGCGGCCACAGCATGACACCCGCCGATCTCGGCATCCCTCTCCTTCCCGGCTGGAGCGAGCAAGGAAGGAGAAACGATCGCGGACACCGTCCACCTCACTCTCAAATTCATCAGGAGGTTCAACCCCTGGAGTTTCTCAACACCGACGGTTGGACGACTACGAACGTAAGTTCAAAAAAATCGATCGTCGGTTTGCTCAGCTCCAGGCGGATGGTCAGAAGTCTTCGAACGACGTCGACTTCCGGACCACCCAACCTCTCTTCCGATTTATCCTCGACGAATCGATCCCTAATCGGTTCAAGATGCCTCATGTGGAGCCTTACGATGGCTCCACCGATCCAATTGACCATCTGGAGAGCTACAAGGCTCTCATGACAATTCAAGGGGCAACCGATGCCCTCCTCTGCATCGATTTCCCCGCCATGCTTCGTAAAGTTGTCAGGGTCTGGTACTCCGGCCTCCGCTCAGGATGTATCCACTCCTTCGGACAGCTCGAGCATTCTTTCGTGGCCCATTTCAGCACTAGCTAGAAGCCGCCACGAACCTCGGACAATCTTTTCTCCCTCAAGCAGGGAGAAAATGAGACACTCCGATACTTTGTGGCCCGGTTCAACGCGGCCACACTTGAGGTTCGAGACCTCAACGAAGACATGGCTATCTCGATCATGAAGAGGGGGCTAAGGGGGTCCCGATTCACATATTCTTTGGACAAGACCCTCCCCCGGACATATGTCGAATTGCTGGAGCACGCGTACAAATATGTGCATGCGGACGAAGGAGCTTCCGACCGGCGTCTGACCTAGGATACGGGCCAGAAGGAGAAGCGAAAGAAAAATCGAGCTCCTGCTGAACCCAACAGGTCCTCAACCGATAAACGGGTCTCGCCCCGATGACGGAGCCCGAGATCATCCCGACAGCGGAGTCTGAGACCGACGCATCGCAGGTATGACTCCTACATCCCTCTCTCTGCTCCTCGTGTGCAGATCCTGATGGAGATCGAAGGAGCAGAATATCTGCGACGGCCTTCGCCTCTAAAGGCAAAGGGCCTCGACCAATGCGGCTGGCTAACTTGCCGACTTAGCTTCAACTAAGAAGGGCAAAACGTCAAAACGACCGCGGTCGCACTCGCGACATACCGACTTGATCACGATCGGTCGAAGGATATTCGGCTTTCCATCATTTATCATACGTCCCGACGTGCACGTCCGACCAAAGACCGAACAACGGATATTCGACTTGTCATCGTTATCCTATCCGAATACATCGGACACTACTCGACTACCAAATTCTACGGGATGATCATATCGACTCGACTATCAGATTCTACGGGATGATCGTGTCGACTCGACTATCAGATTCTATGGGATGATCATGTCGACTCGACTATCAGACTCTACAGAATGATCGTGTCGACAAGCTACGTTCGGAGATTGACCAACACCCGACCTGACGTGCATGCCCGACCAAGGGCCAGACAACGGATATTCGACTTGCCATCGTTATCCTATCCGAATACGTCGGACGCTACTCGACTATCAGATTCTACGGGATGATCGTGTCGACAAACTACATTCGGGGATTGACCGACACCCGACCCGACGTGCACGCCCGACCAAAGGTCGGACAACGAATATTCGACTTGCTATCGTTATCCTATCCGAATACGTCGGACGCTTCTCGACTATCAGATTCTATGAAATGATCGTGTCAACGAGCTACGTTCGGAGATTGGCCGACACTCGATCCAACGTGCACGCCCGACCAAGGTCCGGACGACGGATGCTCGACCTACAGTCGGGACGGCTCTCGACCATCGGATCCTATGCAACCTGTACGACAGTCAGGATGTCAGCCTGCGATCGGAGCTTGCTCTGCCCTTAGCATGGCGCGTGCTACTGACTACCTTGATCAACTACGCTGAATCCTACCAAATGTCCTAACGAGGTATGTTGGGGCTACAACTTATACTCTCGGGGATGGCTCGGTGAGACATACACTTTGAACCGCATGCAAAAAAAAGTTTGAAAAGTTTTTAATTTCATTTAGTTGAAATTAGACTTACAAAATTGGGCCAAAGTCCGATTATAAGTATCAAAGGCAAAATAAAAATAAAATAAGAACTACGGAACAGACACTCTGACTATTCGTCGAAATCGACTTCCTGCACCAGAAATAGTTTGGGAGCAACCGATGTACCCGCTCGGGTCGGAGTGGGACCGGAGGTTGGAGCCACCTCACCTTCGGCAGCTCGTTCCACCGGCCCAGGGTCGGCCTCCTCCGTAGCCGTCGGATCCTCTGGCATTGGGTCGGCATCCCCCTTTGCGGCTTGATCTTCCAACCCCGGAGGGACGATGCTGCTTAGGTCGAGCTTCGGGTGCAGACTCTGAATCGCATCCCGGGCGTCCTCGTACCCAACCCGGTAGGAAGGAAGCCGCTCTCGAGAAGCTCCTCCCGGTATTCGTCCGAGCCGTGGAAGTCCTCCACCGCCCGGCTCAGCGCTTTTTTAGCCGACTCCGCCTCGGCTTTCGCTATGTCGGCGTCGGCTTGGGCGGAGGACAGGTTCTCCTCGGCCTTAGCCAGATTCTCCAGGCTAATCCGAAGTTGTTCGCACTCGGCCTCGAGCTCTCCGATGCAGCCGTCCCACTCGCGCCGCAGCCGGTGAATGGAATGGGTCTTGCGCTGGACCTGCTCGCGGGCCGACTGAAGTTTGGCCTCCGAGGCGGCTAGGCCGTTGGTGAGTCGGGAGATCTCCTCCTCGAGCCTGGCCTCGCGGTCGATCGACAGCTTCAGCTGCTCAACAAGCGTCGCCTTCTCGGCTTCGGCGGTTTCGGCCCTATCCTTCCAGGCCATCCAGACGTCGCCGAACCTCCGGTACCCGATCTTCAGCTCGGACATATTGTAGATCAGCTGCAAGTAGAAGGCCGATCGTCAGAAAAATGAAATGATGAAAATAATAATGGAAGGGAAAGAAAAAGAAGAACTCACCTGGATCATGGTCGGGTAGAAGGAAGAGAGCATCTCGATCACCGGCCAACTCCTCAAGAGCTCCCGATCGGCCGGGAGTATGGTTGCCTGACACAACCTCCTGGCCAAATTATGGTTGGCCAGGGCCGACGACCCCTCGGGAACCCGAACGTCGGTCGAAGCGATGCGGCCCACCGACCTTGAGTCATCCACCGGCGCCATCGAAGCCTTCCCCCGATCGGTCGTCCAGGCCCGGAGATCGGAGAGAGATGGGAAGCTCGAACTCGACTGAGTTCCTCCCAAGGGTGCGACGGGAGCCGCCGCAGGACATTCGAGCTCACATGCTTCGACCTGAACCTCTTCCACGGGCGGGGGCACCGACACTCCTTCGGCTGCCCCCTCCACCGCCCCTTCCTCGGACGGTGCCTCGGGTGGCACCGTCGGTGCCAATTAAGTGATGACCGGTTCGAAACCCGACGATCGTTCGGTGTCGGACTGCGCTGCCGCCGTCGCAGTGTCGATCAGGGATGATGTCTGAGGCCTCTTAGGGGGCCGCGAAGGTCCGGCCCCGGGCGTCGATCTCTTCCTCACCGCATGCTGTCGAATGTCGGCATCTGTCAGTCTTACTCTCGACGGCATGCCTGCAATTTCAACGAAAAATTAGCACAAGTCCGAAGATGGATGAAAAAGTCAAAAGACGACCGACAGACCGAACTGTACCTAAATAGAGAACCGAACTCAAGCCGGCGTCGTACAGAGCTTGCTCGGTGACGAGCTCTCTCTGCTTCGGCACCGACACATCCTTCAGTCAGTGAAAGTCCTCTCGATCTCCAGCCTCCACCCGACTGTTTTCGTTCGGCTGAGTCCAAGAGTCGCCCCAGCGAGAAGGAAACCTCTAAGGTAGCGAAGAAGAAGCAAAGAAAAATTGGTTCTTCCATCCGTGGATCGATGATGGAAGATCGGTAATGAACGAAAGACCCTTCCGAAGATTGAAGAACCACCACCCTCGGGCTTTCGGGTGGGGTCAGAGGATGAAGAATGCCCGGAAGAGAGAGATACGGAGAAAGATCAGCAAGAGCCGACACAGCAGAGCAAAGCTGATTATTAACCGGACTGAGTTCGGTGCCAGTTGCGCCGGACAAAGCCTGTAATAATCCAAGACATTCTGGACAAACTCCGAAATCAGGAAGCGAAGACCTGCCCGAAGGTCCTCGACATAAAAGGCCATCTGACCCGGAGGCGGGTTGTTAATCCGACCCTCAGCCCCAGGGACGAAGAGTTCGAACTGCTCTGAGATACCATACTGCTCCCTAAGCCGTTCGATGTTCGGCCCCAAAAGTGAAGAAGCCTCCACCTCCGGGGTCGATCGGGAATCATCGGTCGGCTTCCCCGACTGACTTCCTCGATGAGAGGTTCTAGCCATAATGCTAGCCCCAAGAAGAGAGAACAAAGAGGAAAATGCCAAGGATGCAAGGAGACAAGAATGAAAAAACTTTGAGAAGAGCTTTCAAAGAAGAAGGACGGAAACAGCTATCTGAAACTGGGGAACAACTCGACGGGGCCTCAGCGCTAGAAACAGGGCAGCAAAAAGTGAAGCTTTGGATGTGAGTGGCCGCATATATATAAGGTCCTTCGACGGTCGAGATGAAAGTGCATCGAACGAGGGTTTTCTGGATGTCGACACGTGGCAGTGTCTAGGCTCTTCCTCGATCCGATGGTTCGATGCTCCTGCTCCAGATCGAGCCACGTCGCCTCCATCCGCGTGAACAATTCTAGCCCAATAGTCCCCTGACGCGTGGCGGAAAAACTGCATCTCGAAATTAATTAACCAACGGCGGTTTATGTTCCCAATGAGACGGTGGTTTGTGTTCCCAATGAGACGTTTGACACCAGATCGTTCGTTGGTACGATCGTCAGAGTCGGAGCATAACGTGGTGAAAAACCACTCCTTTCGTCTGAAGCCGTCGCCCACATGGAAACACGGACCAACACGACATCAGACTAAGGAGTGGGGGGGCAACTGTTGGGATATACCGACTGACCCCTGTATGCCGACTTATCCTCGGACCGGTCCGACCGACGTCCAACTCTATCCACCGGACAGACAGACGACTCCGACAATAACTACCGACAATGACTGCCGATAATATCCTGCTGAAGGTATGCCGGCCAAACAGACCAATACTGATTTCCAACCGGCCGAACGGCCGAACCCATATCACCGACTCACTGTCGGGGATGGCAGCCGACATCCAACTTCCACAAGGCACTAGATCAGCCGATGGTGTTCTCGAGTCATCACCCGATGTTCCGGCAGCCGAATACTGACATATAGTCGGCCAGCCCGTTCGAACACCGTACAACCGCTATGGACTGTTGTCCTGCCAAAGACATGCGGTACGACATGCGGTACAACCGTCCTGGGGCATTGTCCTGTCAAGGACATGGATTAATTTCAATGACTTGACAATCCACGGTGATTTGACAGCCCCCGATGATTTGACAACTCCTCAATTATCTGCACCATTAATGACGGGACCATACCGCGTTCTACTATAAAACGGAGTAAAGCAACAGTTTTGGTAAGCATTTTTAAGCTCTCTCTCTCCCGCTGAGTCCCTGATTTTTCACTGTTGCCTAGTCTCCTCTCTGACTTGACCGTCGGAGGGTCCCCACCGAAAGCATCTCCGATCAGTGAAAACTTTTCTTGCAGGTGCGCGATCCTGACGATCGAACGACGAGGAGATTGACCGCAACACATCTGTTATAGTCTAGCCTAGCCCAAACAACCTACATTGGCAGATCCATTCATATTTGCCAGGTTTATTCTTTGAAGTTTGAAAAAGATTTTTGAGTTTTTGTCCAAGAAAGGGCAAGATTCCGAAAAGTTGAGCAACAGTTCGTTAACGATTCTGAAGTAGTGAAGTTGTTTATATTCGCCACGTACATTATCTGAAACAGAATCTAAAACATGGAACAATAATTTGCTAGCATTTTAAGGAAGTTCAATTCATGACTATTACTTAAAGGGGCTTACTTGTCACATCATCGCTACATGTTTGTCGAAGAATGATAAAAGGAAGATAACAAAGTAGTCTTTTATCCAACAACCGAATTGCTTTTATAGTTATTTTAAGTGTATGGGTATTTCTATGAACAATTTTACTTGATGAACAAACGCTAAAGTCTTCAATAAAAGTGGTTTTTCATTAAATATTTTCCATTAGATACGTGATTCCTGTCGTGTAATTATTTCTGGACACCTCTCATTCTTTAAACAAAAACAGTGTACAAAAATTAGCATTGCAACCACCGAGTCCTGTACAGCAGTCAGAACATATGACGTTGTTAGCATTTCATAAATTTTCATATAAATTTACTTAAATATATCTAAATTTTAGTGCAAAAGTGCGACCTAACACCAAGCTGTAATGTACCATTGTAACTGCTAAGTTTGCAACAAAAGAACAATGCCACAGGGATCTCTGATTTTTTCATTTTGAACTTAACAGCAGTCCATTATCTTACCATGATCCAAGAAGGTTCAGCTTTCTTTTCGGATCATCACTGCTAGATTTTAATAGCTTCGGACCAAGAACACTGCCCAAACAGACCCTGGACTCGGCAGCACAAAACCGTTGCCAACAGAAGCCAAGATGAACCAATCTTGCTTGTGCTGCCCACATATAGGTCATGTCTTCACATCCAACAGGTATATAAAGATGACATTTGGTACCGTGCAGGAATCATCAAGAATATATTACTGATAAAATAACAGCCCCAAGTATACAATTACCAGTAATACATACCTTATGAACTATGTACACATATAAAGTCATACACACCATGCAAGCTTTACAGTGAGACTAACCGTGAGACTGAGGAATAACAAAAGAAGACATGATCTGCCTACAGCCACCTCTCCAGAGCAAATAGTCCCAATTAGAACCATGAGGATCCTCAGATATAGGGTTAGCCCAGCTCATAAGTAGAAACTTGCGAATGTCACTCTGGTTGGAGAGAGCAGGTTAAAAAGGAATGTCTTGGTCAGCCCTGCAAGAAAGGTAGACCAAGTCAAGGAAGATACTAAAATAGAAGAAACAGAAGCAAGACATACGGAAGAAAGTTAAACTTGAAAGGGGGGTAAAAGAATAAGTATAAAGCACATGATTTTTTTGTCCAATAAAAGCAATTTGGTATAGAATATTGCATATGGGCTTTTACACCTGAGGGCAGAGTTCATAAAACACCAGAGTCAAGAATCCAGATCAAAATACCATGAAAGACAAAAAAACTTAAATGGGTAAATAATAAATGTTAAGCACCAAAACAGAAATTGGTTCACCCAGTTTCACCACATAAGAGGAAGGGTAGGCATGTAAAATCATATGCTTCAACAGACAGCACACATGCGAGTTTATAATACGTGTAGAAATTCAATAAAATTCAAAATTAGTTGGAAAATAAAATTGCAGTTTAACTAACAACTCATTTTGTATTGCTATTGTTTTCTGCTTTTATGTTCAAAATCCAAGAAGAAAATTGAACTTGACTTAAAAAATATGAAATCCTTTTGTTTTAAAATTGTTTGTAAAACCTTTAGAGCTTTTGACAGCAGAGATTTATTGCTTTCAAGAAAACTGAAAATAGAAGCAAGGAATGACACAAGTTCTGTGCAAATGCTATCTCCAACATCAATCTCCATGTGATATTTCATCTATCTTTAAGTTAACAAAAACATAAAACAACAACAATATCAACCAGACCCTAAGTTCGTCAGAAAGCTATGAGTTACAACCACTTGCATGTATGACAAACCATCCACCTCAGGTGAATGGAACGGTTATTAGACACGTAAGTACAGATACCGCACATGCACCCATGCATGCCTGCACATGCCCCCCTCCCCCCCCTCCAACACACACACACACAGAGAGACTTGAAGCTGCTCAAATATAGTGTGCATAGGGATACATTTATATTGTTCAAGTGAGCAAAATCCTGATACAAGAGTTGTCATCACGAGCCATGATTTACACATCCCTTACTTGCTAGTGATGTCTATCATTCCTAGCTAGAAAGTCCTTTATCAATTACCAAAGTGTGTGCCAATCACCCAAGCATAATTCTGATCGGCGACTTAGCAACAATAACAAGCATGACCTACATAACCCACTGAGGTATCATATTCAAGTACATGGTCAGTTTTGTCATTAGTCCGTAGAAAAGCTTTTGTTGAACACTGAGGATTCTGAATAATATTATGTGGAACTGTTACATAAATGGGATGGTTGCAGTGGAAGATTATTTATCTCTATCTTCGTCTGACCATAAATCCACGTATATGCAAACTTAACAACACAGTGAAATTATACACACGAACGCACACGCGCACGCGCACACGCGCACGCGCACACACACAAACACTGTTTTAGGCAACTACACCATGGGACTAAGGGCCCTTTGGTTTTGGCGGAAATGTAATAAGCAGTAGAAGTGTAACACTAACATTGCAATGGGGCAACTTAAAGCTCCAAAATCATTGCTTGTTTCAATGAAACAAACTGTATTTTCAGTGACACTGGGCATTTGTTTCAAGTCGAACGTTAAATTTGACCTTGGTTTGGTCATGACGGGTCTATGAGGACAGAGTTGGTTAACTCAATTCGGGTCTAGTTGAGGTTTGAAAGTTTGGGTTGAGGCAGGTTCGGTGACCAAGTCAGGATGGGTAAGGTTAAGTCAAGATGGGTTGAACGAGGTAAGGTTAAATTGACTTGTGACAAATGTCATCAGACTGAATCCAGATAGGCAAGCCTTACCTAGATTCCGCCATTAACCCAGTGAAGTGCAATTGCAATTCCTTTAGCCTGATGTAGACTAGGATTGGTTAACTCTATTCTGGTAATTTGTGTTTGAAAGGTTGGATTAAGTCAGGCCAAGTAGATTAAGGGCCTCTTTGGCAAAAGCTCTGCGACAAACTGGGATTACAGGTCTATTTTTTAATGTACCTGGAAGATTAAAAATTGACATTATGTTTTGTCTAGTGGGATCCATATCTGTCCCTCTCTTTAAGGTAGGCCTCAAGCCAATTTCTTGCCTTCTTTTTTCCCCTACCTTCTTTTTTATTTTTCTATCATATCCGATATAACTTCTAATCTAAAAGCGAAATATAAACTTGATATCTACTCAAATCACAGACTGCAAATTTATAAGAGCAATCAACACACTATATCCAATTTCACCCATAAATCAGAGAGATAGCAGTCGACTATCTACAGAATAAGACAATAAATAGACTGAAGAATCTGCATACGGTGGCTGGTTAGCTCTCACCCAAACCTCTTAAACATATATAATCAGCAGAATATGTCATCCTTTATGTTTGCTAATATTGCAACCAATATATATACATTTCAACTCTCACAAGTACATGCTTGCTTCAAATGAAGGTGGACATGAAGATCATAGTCATGCATGAGGAGGACCTTCAATGCTAGGCTGGGTTATTAGGTTCACTTTGTTTTGACGGCTTATCAAAATGGCAACAACCCCCAAAATCTTGAATCAATCAGTATTAATTAATTTCAAACAGAATACTCGGCCTTTTCCAACATCATTTCTGCAGAGAAAGTTTTCATGTAACAGGAGACCAATTACTGAACATATCATTGCCTTACAAACATTTGGTCAAGCTTTTAGGCATGCGTGGATCGGATAACATTCTAGAAACATCTCTCTACCTCAATGAAATGCCTTGATTCAATTATATGTCTGAATAGATCTACTTCTTTTGTAATAATCTATCCAAGATGACAAAATTTATCATGTTGTAGTATAACATATATACCATGGTACCCTCTATTTTGAAATAGCAAAAAGTTTCTAAAGGTGACCTAGGACTTCTATCCATGGACCTTGGCAAAAGAAATGATGGATAAGGCAATCATAGAATTCAACCTATCAACACCTATGTTATAGAGTGAAATAGCATAATAAATATTCCAATAAAATATATAATCGATGGAGACAAAAATATACTAGACCACAAGAAGCTTCATTGAGAACTACTTGCTAATATGTCATCTTAAATTCAAGTTACACAAGGTATGAGGGCCATTAACAACCAACAAAAAGGCCTCAAGGACACAATCCAACTTGAGCATTACCCTGATAGTTTGTCGAGTCCCCCAAGTCTTCACTGATCAAATGCCTTTTACACAGCAACTTTAAAAGAATACAACATAGTGATAGACCAAATGTATGATGTGTCAAACATTCATTTTGTTTAAGCTCCAAGGAGATCAAAGAAAAAATCCATTCAAAGGATGTCTGCTTGAGAAGTCATGAGGATAGCCTTCAACTACAGATGCATAGATTCTTTAGTAGAAAATAGACTACATAACCAGCAAAGAATCATTAATTAAAATATGAACTCTGTTTCTTGCTCCTATCTAAACTAATTTGCTTCATAATCTACCCAGCTTCGTATCCACATTCCACACTGCTTACATATTTCATATGACTAATCAATACATTAGCTTGCTCACGAGTTTGATAGTGACTGCACAACTATGCACTCCACCACATCTACATCAGGATAATGGCGAGATGGATATAGAACTACAGCAAGCTTATCCTGGTGCTCTACAATAAAAAATGACTTGGCAATTTACAATATGCATATTAACATACACAACTTTTGATTTCTGCTGGATAATTTTTCTTAAAAATAAAATGAAATATCACATCTACTTTAAAAAAAACATCACTTAGAGCTTTTTCCCAACACACCATTGCATCATTAGAAGACTAGTTGATATTTGAAGACCAGCTATCTCATGGACATACCTTGCTTCAAAGGCTTTGGACCACCACTTACACTGCCACCTTGAGTGCAAGAAGAATCTTCTGATAAACTGCAGGGAATTGCAGTAATCAAGTAACAATTGAGTGCAGCCAAATAAAGGTTGGGGGAAGATTCAAGATCATGAAATTCCGTGCTAGGCCGAACTGCCCGGCAGATAGGCCGAACTGCCCGGCAGACCTAGTATCATACTGTACCGAGACAGTGCCTCATACCGTACCGATACTCAATATTCCATCTCGTACCATACCGAACCACATACCGATATTATAATAGAATAGTATTGATCCAGTATCGAGATGGCAAGCCTTATTCAAGAGTTCTTCAATATTTGTCACCCAAACTTACAGATCTTAAATTGTAATGATTACCTTTCAGTCGGCAAATTTGGTTGGTAGAACGAGAATAAGCTTGAATCAGGTGTGCCTTTTCCAGATACCACTGCTATGGGAGAATCATTGCCATCATTATGTTTGGCTTCATCCTAGCAAGTTTTGTGGAAAAATTGTATGTTATTTCACGTTTGCTCTTCTACATAAAGAATCACATAAAGATGCAATTGCTTCCTGCCTTCCAAGCATGAACTTACTTCAGGTTTTTCTCCCCTCCATCCAGGAATGCTTTCAGAAAGAAGGTTGATGTATTGTTCCATAGCCACCTCTGGCTCCATACTCCCCAGTCGTTGCCAAGCAGACCTGGCACAACATAGGTGACATCATTACTCGGACATAGCATCTCTGAACTCTGTTATTAAAACAAGCAAATCAATTACATCCTAAATTCTATGCAATCACGAGTCACTATTCCTTCCATTTTGTCAATGTAAACCTCCAAAGAATGTTTGTCCTAAAGTCTCTTAATTTTCCAGCTGAGGAAGTTTAATGCTCTTGTCAACCTCGAATTAGGGGCAATGGGTGTGGCAAATAATATTGAAATCTTAACACTTGCACAATGCAGGATAGCTTTATTTAGGCTGATAAATTTAAGATTGCCAGACTATTTATAAAAGGCTAATCAGAGTAAAAAAAAAAAAAAACTTCAGAAGAATTTCATTTTTAAAGTAGAATAAGAAATGCAAGTTAGCAGAGTAAAATAAGAAAAGGCCAGAAGGACTGCCATGATAATCATCCTGCAGTAAACTGGAAGAGCATATCAGCTACCCTGTTCATAGTAATTGAAGCAAGGATATAACAGAATTTTACAAACAGTCACACTCTTTGGTCTTCAGAAACTAACTTTACAAATGGTTGCAACATCTCCTACAATGTTTCCTTTTTTCCTTTACGTAACCAAGAAAGAGATCACACTTCATGTATATACAAGCATGCCCACCGGCATAAGCCAGATGGAACAAATCAGCTAGAAAATCACTAGTCTAAAATCACTGGACATAGAGAGTGGCTCTCAGATTAGAGAGCCAGTCTGCTGGAGCATTGCCCTCTAAATACAAAAAGGAGACCCTAAAGACCTACAAATTGGAAGACATCTCCACAGGCCCAAAAGGTTAGGCACAATATTTACCAAACACATATCTTTCCTGTCCCTAATCCTGGTTTTCCATTGTTTGAACACTTCCATCTTCACCGGTTATTTGTTTTGATGCTTTTCACATTCTAATGATCTCATACATCAATTTCATCAGTTTTTTAGCAAGTAAACAGTTCTTTAATTAGATTTCCAGAAGCACATTCCATTTAGCATCTAGTAATAACTAGCTGATGTCCAGCTTTGCCAAATTAATTTACATCTCTTCTGATCCGAAAGTTCTAATTGACATCTTTCTACACCCACTATAAATCACCCAAACAGGTAGCTCACAAGCTTCAAAAGATGACCACAATTAAGCACAGCATGCCAATTTCCCATGCAATTAACTACTCTAAGCGTAACGAACCCAAAATACGTAGGAGCTTATCGATCGAGATGACCCAATTTATAAAGAAAGAGATCGGTAATACCATTTGGAGCGAGCAGCAACCTTCAAAGCCATCGGCTGCAGCTCGTAGCACGGCCCCTCGGTCGCAACCTTTAGAAGCCCATACAACTGCATCTGTGTATCACCACTAAGCCTCGACACCGCTTCCTTACCATCCTTACTATCAACATAAGCCACCGCCACACCAAAAAGCTTCTCCAGCTCACTCTTCTCGATCCCCTCCCACTCGTCCTCCCCATAAAGCAACGTTCCCCCCTTCTCCTCACTTCCCCGCTTCTCGTCTTCCTTCATCATTTCTCCCTCGTCCAATCCTGCAACTTTCTCCACATTAACTTCATCCTTAGAAAATCCCTCTTCTTCTTTGACTAACAAAGCATCAGTCTTTCCAATCTCCTCTTTAACTGTAGTTTCTTCCATCGTATTCTCCTTCTCTCGATCAAACTCACCAGTTCTCACCTCCTCGGCCTTCTCCAAGATATCCTGCAAGGATCGCTCTCTTTCCGATATCTCCCCTTCTTCTTCCACCTCGCTAGCCTCCATTCCGTCCGATCCAAGATCCGCTTCAACTCCGCAACCAACATCGACATTTTCTATACCCAAACCACCACCCTCCCCCAATCCTTCCCTCCTCTCCTCAACGTAAACCCCTCCTCCGCCGGCGATCGCCGCCGGTCGGAGCCCGATATCCTCCGGAAGCGCCGCCGCCTCCGCCGAAGCGTCGCTGCCGAGATCGCCCTCCACGCCGCCGAGGGCAGCGAGTTTGCTGATCAGGAGGACGAGGAGGATGGAGACCACCGCCGTCCAGATGAACTCCTCGTAGAACTCCATCCCCCCTTCCCTTTATCTCTCTCCTTGCCTTAGCTTCGACTTGAAGAAAAAAGAGATGAGAAATAATTCTTAAGAGAGAGACAGAGAGAGAGAATGGGACGGTGGCGCTTCAATTCAATGATGATGGTGGGATTTTGGAGAGCGCCAAACAGCATATTCGGTTAGCTTGGCTCGGCTGGCGACGTTCGCTCGGAAAAAACGTGTCGACCAAATATCTCCTCGTTGCAGCTTCGCACGTTGACCACACACACGTGGCCTAACGGCGTCCCTTGTTATTTTCCCCCCGATGTTTTGGTTCCTTGCATCCACGTGCGACACGTAGCGTGTTAACCACTCCCGCGGGTAAGCTGACGCCCGACCGAAGTCGTCGCTATGCCGCCGCTTGCACTCTGGCTGTATAGGTCTAGTGTATAGTGGAGCAGTTTACTGGTGCAATCCTTGCCCAAGGAAATTGATCAGAACCGTTGAATGAGTCGATGATCAAAGAGACAGTGTCATGAGTTACGGGATTATACATTAGGCTGCGAGGCATCTTAAACGGACACCGTCCGAAAGGAAAAGTACGTGCGCTGTTACACCAGATAGGTTGCCGTGCACCGGCGGCCTTTTGATCCGCCGGCTACGTATACGGATACGGCGAGGAACTCGCGGTCAACGCCTGGGTGGACTTCTGAAAATTTAAAGTCCCAGCGTATACCGATGCTTCGGGGCACCAACGGGTAAAAAGCTCCAGTTCCCGCGTCATGAGGACCGGGTACCATTTCTCCGACCGAACAATCGCCTTGTGCCATATGGCAAAGAAACGTTTGGGTACCTCTTTGGGCTCCGCGATATGACCCTGTACTGAATATAGTTCTCGATTGACGTGACATGCCCTTGACCAGACCTTATACCGTGCACGGCGTGCTCCACGTGATCATATACGTGTCTCGGACTACAGCCGTTCGTTTCTGTAAATACTACATCAAAATAAATATTTGATGAATAAAATGTATAAAAAATGACCAGTTATGGCTAGCAGCGCCTATCACGTAGGATGTAATCCCGTCGCGTTTTGTGGTGTACCTCCGAGGTTAGGTGGGACATAATTCTTCATTAGAATTATATATATATATATATTTAATTTATTTATTTTATATATTTGTGTGTGTGTGTGTATGTGTTTTGTGTGGAGGTAGGAGGATTGGATTCTAGAGAAATGAAGAGGGGAAGGAATTTTTAGACATGGTGCAAGGTATCGTCTATATATTTGCCAAAAAAAAAAAAAGGTGGTATGTTTCTTGTGGGGTTCTCTCATCGCTATCTTAAACATAGGGACATCATAAATTCGGGGGAATTTCAGGAAGGATCCGGGCCCACCTTCTCTATGCGTGCTAGCTGTCTATACGAGCAGCCTTATTTTAACCACCGGTAGTGGGGTCATGGGGTTATGGTTGATGGGGTTATGATTGATAGAAGAGTGGTTGGTGTCTAGTGAACATAAATTCTAGCTCATAGGTATGGAGCTTGAAGTTGCCTCCTGCTCTACTTAATTAGTAAGTCCTAACCAAACATGATTTTTTTTTTTTTTTTTTAATGTTTTTCGGCAAGCAACCTCACATGATTTAAAAAGGATGACAGTTACGAAGCACTTCCCAATCCTTATTGATAACCC
Organism: Elaeis guineensis; assembly: GCF_000442705.2. Classification (NCBI taxonomy): domain Eukaryota; kingdom Viridiplantae; phylum Streptophyta; class Magnoliopsida; order Arecales; family Arecaceae; genus Elaeis; species Elaeis guineensis. Next base: position 38,604,836 of record NC_026008.2, on the reverse strand, counting down.
ACTTTTGTTGCTATTTGGGATGGTATTAAGATGGCGTTTGATGTATTATATAGATAATATTATTATGATAATAAAATTATAAAAAAATATAATTATCTAATAAAATTATAAAAAATTTATATTATAATATTTAATATATACAATAATATTATTATAAAATTATAAAAAAATTTATATTATAGTATTTGATATATAATTTATATTACATGGAATATAAGCTAATTTCTTCAAAGTATCCCATCCTTATTGATTATTGTCTTTTTTCTAGAGGAACAACTTAATTTTGAGACCAACCATCTTTTATGATATTAACCGTTATATTTTTTTTTTATTTTTACCCACTGGGACTACTCATAATTTATTTTGATTTATTTTGATGGAGGTATTTTAGTTCTGAAGTTATCTTATTATAAATTTGTAGGATTGTCAGATTACATGTAATCACATAGCCATCTTCTCCTAAATAATCATATTACTTCCTTTTGAGATAATGTTGCATTACATGTAATACAGTATTACCTGTGAAAGTAACGAAATAAACAATATAATCTGATTATCTATTATAAAATTATATGTAATCTTGTCAGAATTACATGCTACCAAATGCTCCATAAAATTTTAATGATTATAGTAGCGATGTGATGCTATCACTCGATGTTAGGAAATACCGTAAATAAATTAATTTGTTATAAATTATTTAAAATTTTATAAAAATTAATATTTTTTGAAAACAACCAATGATAGAATTTATAATTATATCTAATTTAGTTGCCTGAACAAATTAAAGCTACCTTCCAGCATTTATTCCACCAAACAACCACTTTGGTATAAGTAGAGCCGTCAAAATGGACCGGCCCGGCCCTTCACAAACCGTGCCCATTAGGGCCGGACCAAAAAAGCTCTTTTGATAAACGGGCCATCAAATAGGCGGCCCAGTCCTAGCCCTTATAAATGAAGGGCCTAAACGGGCCAACCCTTATAGCTCACTAAAAAAATTAAAATAATTATAAAAATTATAATAAATTAAAAAACTCTCAAACATAATACTTCATCAAATAAATAAATAAAATCAATCCCTACATCAAATTTTAAAACACTAAAAGTAAACATGAAAAAACTTCAAAATTTTTGTAATAATATCATAATCTCTATTCTCCATAAGAAAAAATACCACAGACTAATTAAACTCCACAAAATCAAACAAACCAAGAAGTAATAAATATTATTCAAATAACATTGAGTCCAACTATTGAAATTCAGTCCCTGTTCTTAAGATTTTTAGTAATGACTAATGAGGCATAGAAATGAGAAAAATAATATTTTAGAAATAATTTGTTACTTACTAATTACTTTAAGTAGTTAAGTTATTTTAAGATAATTTTTTTAAAAAAATGGACTGGTCCGCGGGCTAGACGGGCCAGCCCTTCACAGGTCGGACCATAAACGGGTCGGGCTAAAAAGCCCTTTTGTTAAACGGACTGCTAAAATACTAGCCCAGCCCTACTATTTTAAGGGCCTAAACAGGCCGGCCCACGGGCTAAGGCCCATTTTGACGGCTCTAGGTACAAGGATAAAGTGTATTAACAGAGCAAAGATTTTTGGTAGCTACAGCTTTTCGGATTTCAGGATCCATTTGCTTAGAGGTAATTTGACATAAAAAAATAAATTTTATATCAAATTATTATATTTAAAATAAAAAAATAAAAATAATAATTTTGAAGATAAAATAAATATCACAGAATTTGTATTTGAAAAATTTTCGAATGGTGATAATCTATACTTGATAAAAATATATCTAATAAAGTTATATATATAAGCATTGAATTTATTCCGATGTCTTTCCAAATTCATTAAATAAAGAGTTTTTGTAAAAAAATTAAGATGGAGATGGTATTATGCAAAGGGTTATATGATTATAGTCATTATATAAAAACTAATTAAAGATGATAACGCTATCCTAATATTTAAAAAATAATAATATTTAAAAACCATATATATAAATTTTATCATATTTTTATATAGGATTATCTTCAATCAAATGTAATAATTTTTTTCGATATTAATTTTTAAATAATTTTTTTATCAATTCAGTATTTTTTTATGATTATTTGTTTAAATAAATAATTTTTATAAATCGTTAAATTATCTTGTATGTTGGTACACTCCAACTAAGCGAACCCTTCAGGGTAAAAAAAAAAGCCCAGTTAATTCATAAAGGAGGAAGGTTATTTCGTGGTTGAATTACCTCATTCTGGAGGCCTAGCTGACCCATTTGTCCTTACGATGGTGCAGACGTCAAGTCAACCGGCCATGTCCTATTTAGTCGCGTCTGATCAAGGACTTCAAGATTTTGGACATTACTACTCAAGCTGTCGACTTTGGGATGTGATCAAGGACTTAATTTTTTTGGCAAAGTGCCTAAGGTTTTATTCATTCGACATCCTTCTACCAAAAACTTTTTTCAAGTTCAATCTACTCCTTTGCGTACGTTTTGGGAAAATTAGAGGGCTAGGAACAAAGTTGTATTCAACTCCTATCCACTTAAGATCCTCCAAAAAAGGAAAATTTTCTTTATCCTGACTCAATCACGGTCTCCACGTTGCACAATATTCCAATCTGGGTTGGGATCTCCTTGATTGATATTCCAATAAGATTTCAATCCCACCGTTAAAATTTTTTATCTTCTAAGAATGTTTGGTTCGCGATCGAAATCAGAATCAGAATAAAAATTGAAATAGATTGAAATCAGAATTGGAATGGCCTAATCCTCTGAAATGTTTGATTCGTGTTCGAAATGGATGATTCTCATTGTTGTGGTTTGGTTTATATAAAAATAGCAATTGAAATCAACTCAAAATTTTATTTTTATTTTTAATTAATTTTTTTAAAAATTAATTATTTTAAAAGTTAATATTAAATAAAAATTAAACATACTAATAGTATTTTTAATTTTTTTTTAAAAAATTAAAAAAATTAAATTTTAAAAAAATTTAAAAAAAGAAATTAAAAAGAAGGGAAGAAAGGGATTCAACCCTACCATGGTCTTTCCACTCCTCGGATCCCACGAATCCCCATCACGTCCCAGCTGCCTCCCGTCGCCATGAATATCTCCCTCACCCTCTCCTTTCGGAGCCTCACTGTCGCCCCAACCGGCAGCACCGCCTTGCCTCCCACTCCCCCAAGTTCTAGCCCTTCCATCATCTTCGCCACCCCCACCATCGTCGGCTTCATCATGGTCATCGTGGTGGCGGTTGTGGCGATGGGGGCACCATCCTGGAGGTGGCGCTTGATGCGGTTGAAGCGGATGGTGAACTCGATGTGGAGGTGGTGGACATCAATGAGGATATGGGCAGGCATCTGGCGCTCGAGCCAGCGGGTGATCCATCATGGGGAGCGGCGGCCTTGCGGGCGAGGTTGAGGGCGAGGCGGAGGTGCTTGGCAAGGTCGAATGTTTGGACTGTCGGGCCTGCAAGAGCTCTACATCTGGCTGTGTTCGGATGATTTTTTTTTTTTTAATCTCATTTCGTTAGAATGAGATTTGACTCCGTTGAAATGAGGTCAAATTTGGTTACGCGAGGAATAGATCATTCTCATTCTTCAGAAAAAAAAATCAAAATGAAACTCCCCCCTAATCAAATAGTGGGAATGAGAGTTATCTATTCTAATTCTTATTTCGGACTTTAATTATCCCAACCAAATATTTTCTAATCATCCACGTGAATAATGCAATATAATTTGACTAGTTTTTGTGAATCGAATGGACTTTCTAAGCGTGACTCGAGTCAATCCAACACCATGCAAAATCTTTTTGGGAAGAAGAAAAATAAAAGTCCCGATGAACCTTATTTGTTGCTTCTGAAGAAACATTAACTTAAAACACAGTAAAATTTATCATAATGAATCAAAGCATCTATTAATATTCAAAAAATTAGCATAATAAATCAATGAAACAGCAACAAAAGTATTTGTCAGTATATAATAGTCAATAATAAAGAGTCAATAATTATTTCAAGAAGTTCTTTGAGTCTATATGCATTCATAAGCCTGACATTGGCCACTGGAGTGGATGGTCAAGTCCTCAGGCATCGCTATTCAAATCCATGCCCGTCCCTATGCCCTGTTGACCCAAACCGGGTCCTTCTGGGATCTGAAGACCGTAGAACCGATTTCCATGCCCCAACACTCCGCACTCACCACCTTTTGAGACCATAATTGAGCTCGTGAGCTGCAGCACAACCAACTAGTACGTCAGTAGTCACAAATAATGGTCCCAAACTCATGGCTATAATCTGAGCAGATTGGCTCCAACCACGTCAAGGGCCACGGAGACCACCAATCGTTTAACGCCACGAATCGCTGATGCAAAACCCATGGACCAGAGCTTCATCTCATGAATCCATCAACACCGTCCATGAGACTAAGTCCATCTAATGTGCGGTCCAGATCCCATAGTCCGTTCAGAACAACAAAGTCTAGTTAAACGAGTCAATAACGAATCAGTACTGCATCAGTAACATCACCACGTCACGGACTGATACTTCTCCATTAGAATCTCGCCACGTGGCAACTCCAATTATCGACCGTCTGATCGTCCATGCTGGCACGATGGGTTAATCTTCACGGGGTAAGTCGAGCGTGGAAGTCTAGTTCCGGAGGCCGGCCCTCTCAGAGCAGCGTCCGTTTTATGTGCGACCTCCCTCGCAGTCTCCAACCAGAGAAAGCGAAGCGGACTTCCGGTTTGATCGCCATGAGGAAGTGGGCGCTCCCTTCAGCTCTCCTCCTTCTCCTTCTCCTCTCCTCATTCCCTGATCAAGGTAATCACACGATCTAGGGTTTGTGGATCATCTCTACTGCTGTTGCTACTCTCTAGCACCAGATAGATTCTTAGATCGTGGAGGTTTTCTTCTGCGCGATTTTTTTTTTTGGGTAGATTTTTAGGGTTTTGGAACTGGTTTTGATTTGATTTGTTGCGGATGTTGTAGGTCGTAAGTTACACGCGAATGCCGAGGACAGTGGCGACTCGGACGAGCTCGTGGATCCACCGAAGGTGGAGGAGAAGCTTGGAGCCGTTCCTGGCGGGCTGTCCACTGATTCTGATGTCGCAAAGAGGTATTTGATCTGATTCGTTTTCTTTTCTCTTTGGTTGCTCTGTTTGATTTGTTTGGATTTCAAAGATGCTATCTTTTCTCATTTGTTGTTAACTTTTAGAGAGGCGGAGTCGATCTCGAGGAAAACTCTGGGGAGTAATGCAGAAAAATTCGAGTTCCAAGCAGAGGTTTCTCGGCTGATGGATATAATTATCAACTCCCTCTACAGCAACAAGGACATCTTCTTGAGAGAACTCATCTCCAATGCCTCTGATGTGAGTGGATTTCTCCAAATTTTCGCCCTTCTATGGTTAAATTGTGATTTTGTTTAATTTTTATTTGTTTAATTTTTTTTTTTCTGTAGGCATTGGATAAGATCAGGTTCCTTTCTCTCACCAATAAGGAGATCTTAGGGGAAGGCGACAACACGAAGCTTGAGATCCTTGTGAGTGGCGTTATAAAAAAGGGTACTTTTAGTATGTTCTAAAGGATTTTCGGTTGGTTAAACATATGTTAATGTGGGGATGCAGATTAAGTTAGACAAGGAAAAGAAGATCCTCTCCATCCGTGACCGAGGTATTGGTATGACGAAAGAAGATCTTATCAAGAACTTAGGAACCATTGCGAAGTCTGGAACTTCAGGTATCATTACTGTTATTATTTACCTCTTAAGTCCTCGTGATCGCTGTAATGCTAGCAAGTACACACTGTTCTAATTTTTATATTGCTGTCTAGCTTTTGTGGAGAAAATGCAGACAGGGGGTGATCTAAATCTCATTGGGCAGTTTGGTGTTGGGTTCTACTCAGTCTATTTGGTTGCTGATTATGTTGAAGTCATTAGCAAGCACAATGATGACAAACAGTAAGGATATATAGCCGTTTATTTTATATGTAATCTGCCATGTAGATGCAGTTTTTTTCTTTCAATGGTGTAAATTGTCCTGGTCAAATGATAATTGGTGTTGCTTTGTTGTCTTTCAGATATGTATGGGAGTCTAAGGCTGATGGGTCATTTGCAATTTCCGAGGATTCATGGAATGAACCCCTTGGACGTGGAACAGAAATAAGGCTCCATCTCAGAGATGAAGCCAAGGAGTATTTGGAAGAAGACAAGCTGAAGGTGGGTAGATTCTGGTGCTTCCATTACGTGTTTTTTCTGCAACTGATTAAACTTTATATTGGAAGCATTTAACGTTAACTTTCTATAATCGTATTTCTTATTTTTAGAGAGGATGCTATTTTTAATTATTCATTTAATCTGTCTAAACATCACATTCCACCAGATCATGTCCTGCTGTTCCCAAACATAATATTTTATGTGCTAGATCTTCTCATTTGTTGCTGTTAGAAATAATTCCTATTTTAGAGTCAGTGTAGGATTTATATTAATTAAACCAGCAAATGGTAAAAAAACAAACGAGCAAATATGTAAACGAAGAAGAAGATAGAGAAATTGTGAAGACATGTTTATGCATGTCGTTTGAGCCCCTCATGGTGCACAGGTCCTTGCGCTTGTCTATTCACGAGATATAAACATGTCTGCCTCTTCTGACTCTTACACACATGAACATAGACAGAAAAATCTTTGAACTCGCAGCCTTTTGTAACTCATAAAAAACATATTGAAAGAAAGAAGTGATAAAAAGTAGGGCCTTTGGGGTTCTGCCCCAGACAGAACCATAATGGAGTAGAGAAGAAATAACGATGATGTGATAAGTCATGGGAAAGTTTCTAACAAATTGAGAGTGAACCACTGTGTCCTAGTGAACATCTGTAAGATCCAAAAGCTTATTTTGAACAGGGTTATAGAAAATATAAAATAGAGGATAAAAACATAGAATAGATAACAGGGTTTCCACATACAAAGTTGTGATGGAAAAAGATCAAAAGTACTGCCGAGTTCCCTTCTGCCCACCAATTAGAAACTTCTGAAACACTGGAGGAAGAGTCCAATGATCACTGCAGTTGTGAAAAATATTTGAATGGAAACAAATTTTAAAGGATTTAAAATTCTAACAATGGCGGCCCAAGCCCTGTTGTCTCATCATTGCACTGCCATTCTATTTAGTATGTGATATTTGCATAGTTTTGTTGCATATCTGTGATGCTGTTTTGGATGCTTTTGTCTTGTGTATTTTATAGATGTGGAGAGCAAGTACCAGTTGGGATTATACAACTGTGTAGCAATACCTTTTTTTTTTTTATGAAAAAGCTGTTTTGAGTTTTTTTTTTTAATTCTCTGAATTGATTTTTATGCTAGTTCTTAGGGGGCTATACCATATATTTCAGGCATTCTGACCTATGTACTACTGTTGTGGTTGATCTGATGATGTCCCCAAGAGTAAATGGAGTACTATGTTAAACCCATGTGCAAAAGATGTGCCAATAAATGATTCTGAAATTGCATGTGTTACATTATTGCACTTATTCAATGGTTTGTTAATGATGTAATAACCAGTGTATCAATTCTCTCTTTGAGCACATTGTAAGGATGTCATTTTTTACTTTTCTTATAAAACATTGTAATTTTGAAGTTTGATTAATGAGTTACAGTTGGCATCTTAAAACACAAGTTTCCTTGATATAAAAAAATTATATTAGAATTTTTTTAGTGAAATTTTTACTTACTCAAATATATCCACTTGCATGGATGCCATGTGGACCCATTTTCATCTTATTGTTATGACATAATCATCTATATACAGCACAAGAAATTAGAAGTCAGTATTTTGTTTTATTGAGAATCCATACTGCAATATGTTTGATAGCTTCACTTTATTTTGTATAGGGCTTAATAAGTATGTTGCAAATTGTATAAAAAATGAACTGTTGTTTTTTTCTCCATATCTGTTGAAGTTATCTCGTCTTGCTTGTCTGTCCAGCTTGTTCTATCACAAATCATGTAATTTTCTGCCGAAGATATCTGCACTTTTCACATGATTTTTTTCAGAGTTAATTACAGATCCTAATTCAGTGAGTATGATCATAAAGTAGGCTGTATTGTAGTCTAGGCAGTAGTTTGTGTAGGCCTTTGCCATATCTGCTAGATGAGTTTAACCATGGTGTAGAAAGGGTTTGTGCACTAACTTATAGTACTTCATATAGTTTAAATCAAAAACATGCTTATTCTGTGGTCGCCACTTTGCAGTTTCTTTTTCTTCTTTACTAGATATATATTTTTTACTACTCTTTCACAAAAAATCAAAGTTCATATTCTGCATGAGAAATGTACTGCTGAGCTCAGGGTGGTCAATCGTTTGCCAAATTTGAATTTGGAGTTTGGGTCCCAATAATCTATAAAGTTTGAGATTTTGTCTGAAATTCAATGTTCCATCAGAATCATTTCAATGCTTTTAATGATTAAATGGTGGAAGCAAAATGAAGCTACATAGGGCTGCAAGCGGGTCTGGTGGGATAATGATAATGCTCAATCAAGTCTGATATATGTTGGATCAGGTTGAAAATTTGAATTCAAGCGAAACCTGTTTCCATTTGGGTTGGGCAATGTTTGGTTTGGGATTTATCATTTTGTGGCCTTTGGTTTCCTTGGTTGTATCGGGTCCAAAACATGCAACATGGACCATAGGAAACAGGCTCAGATCGGGTTATTTCACTGTCTCCTAGACATACTACAGAAGTCAGAAACAAGGAGAACAACATATAGGCATATTTAACAGCACACTCCACACAAGATCAATTAACAACTGTATATGATGTTGTTATTGACAACATAAATTGATGATTAATGGCATTAAACATTCTTCTTAGCAGAACGTTAATGTTGTAAGTTTGAGGACTGGGGTGGGTGTGGAAAAATATATTATACTTGTTTCATGTGACATGATAAGATCCCCTGTGATTCATATCCAAAACATATTTGAAACTGATCACAATGTTTGATCCAAGTCTGCTTCTAGCAACTTTTGTTTCGATCCTGGTTGCATCTGTTGTGCTTGAAACTGGGCCTGTCCTGTCAGTAGCCATCCAACTTAAATGTTGTATGTATCTCATAATTACTTTTAGACTTTTAGTTATAACTTTTTTTGATCCTTACCCAGTAAGGTATTAACTTTTGATCATAAGTTTTTAGACTTTGAATAAATTTCAGAATATATATCTCTGTTAATGAATGCAAGCACAGTGCTTTGATGTTGAGCATAAAGGTGGCTGAGATTTGCTTTAGAACACAAATTTGAAAACTTGTTCCTACTGATTGTATGCCTCCCTTGGTTTGATGTCCTAATGAATTATGAAATCTACCTAAAAACATGTTAGTCATTTATATGCAAGCAACTTATATCTTTTTAAAACTCAACATGAATTTCATAACCAACTGTTGAGCAGCGCATGGGGGCTGAGCATACAATCCTTTTTGACCTGCTTGAGCTATAGGATTTGCTTTTGTAGTTATTTAGTAATGTGATCTATTCTGTATTTTTGACTTTAAGATTTGTATTAGAGGTATTATTTTGGTGTTCTTGTAGCTGATATTTTAGGCGATCACTTTTTCAATCTTTCAAATTAAATATCCGACTATGCAAACTAATAAGTAACTTCAACCATTTATTTTTATTGTTGTCTAGATTTGAGGCATCACTGATTGCTTTATGCTGTGGGAGAGGAACCTCATAGTCCTCCTATCTTCTTTCCTCGACATATTATAGTTTGATTATTTTTATACAGTAATTTCGCCCTGGAAAGAAAATCTTCCCATGCAGTAAGTATTGCACTTATATTGCCTGGTAACTTACAACTAGATGACCAACTAGCATAACAAGCTTGAATTTTAATTCGTAACTTTATGCTATAGCAGTAACAGGCAGGAAAAATGTTACCCATGAAATATTTTTTTTTAATATTTAAGTTATAGTGCTAGTAAAATTCTATATACTTACATTTAGAGCTATCTTATTGCAGGAGTTGGTGAAGAAGTATTCTGAATTCATCAACTTCCCCATATATCTCTGGGCAAGCAAAGAGGTGGATGTGGAAGTCCCATCTGATGAGGAGGAATCTAGTGATGAGGAAGAAACATGTATGGCCTTGTGATATTTCCCCCTCTTTGAAGATTCTTTTGATTGAATTAAGTCGTGATGCCATTTTTGGTCTACAAATGTTCCCTGAGTGCATGTGTTTCTACTTCTTATGACAGCGGAAAGCAGTTCTGAAGATGAAACAGAAGAGGAAGGTGCTGAGAAAAAGCCCAAGACAAAGACAGTGAAGGAAACAACTTACGATTGGGAGGTGTTGAATGATATGAAGGCTATTTGGCTTCGTAACCCGAAGGAGGTTACCGATGAGGAATACTCAAAATTCTACCACTCTTTAGCGAAGGTAAAACATTAATGTATCCTAGCTTGAAAGTTGGGATTTTATCAGCCTTTGTTTAAGTTGCCTTGCTTTCAATTATCTTTCTTCAGTGGAGTTGCTGCTAACGTAGCTTATTCCTTTTGGGTTTTGGCTACTAGTTTTTCTAATGGAATTACTCTTCCTGTTATTCCAGGATTTCAGTGATGAGAAGCCTTTAGCTTGGAGCCACTTTACTGCTGAAGGTGATGTAGAGTTCAAAGCACTGTTGTTTGTGCCTCCCAAGGCTCCTCACGATCTATATGAAAGTTACTACAACACCAACAAGTCCAACTTGAAGTTGTATGTTAGAAGGGTTTTCATCTCAGATGAATTCAATGAGCTTCTTCCCAAGTATCTTAGCTTTTTGAGGGTAAGCAGAGTGCACTCTCATAAATATCTGTCATGTAGTCTGTTCTCATCAGGATGAGCTGTCTGGTAGGTCCTTTATCTCAGTTCAAATGCCTAACTCTTTTCCTTTGTGCAGGGTCTAGTTGACTCAGACACATTACCACTTAATGTTTCTCGAGAAATGCTTCAACAGCACAGCAGTCTGAAGACAATCAAGAAGAAATTAATCCGCAAGGCTCTTGATATGATTCGACGAATTGCAGATGAGGATCCTGATGAGTTCAGCAACAAAGATAAGACAGGTATGATCATTGACTATTGTTTCACAATTGAATTAATTTCTAATTTTTGTTTTGTATGGCCTCTATTTTTGCTGGGGCTAATCATGTTAATTTTTGAATTATATTTATTTCTTATTAAAAATCAGAAACAGAGAAAGCAAGTGAGAATGATGAGCAAAAGGGGCAATATGCCAAATTCTGGAATGAGTTTGGCAAATCCATTAAGCTTGGCATCATTGAGGATGCCCATAACAGAAATCGCCTTGCTAAGCTCCTCAGATTTGAGAGGTTTGTCCTTCATTAATACTAACTTTTTGCCCTTATGGCATTTTTTTAATTTTTTTTCTTTTGTTTTTGGATGCCGTAGTTAGAAATTTTGTAAAATAACAAAATTCTTATGCTTTCTGTACTTCATTTCAGTACCAAGTCTGATGGCAAGCTTGCATCACTGGATCAGTACATTGCCAGAATGAAGCCAGGACAGAAGGACATATTCTACATTACAGGAACTAGCAAGGAACAATTGGAGAAATCTCCATTCCTTGAGAGGCTTACAAAAAAGGACTATGAGGTAAGACATGATCTCATCTTATCTCTTTTTCACTTTTGAGGAAAAAAAATCTCATATTATGTAAGTACTACAATCGAGGATGATGAATGAATGTTCTGTACAGAACATACACTTAATTTCTTGTATCTCTTTTTGATTTTAAAATTTAAAGCATGTCGCTGGCTTCAAATTTTCAACTGTATTTGTGGTTACAGCATCATATTTTTAACAAACAATTTTTGGTTAATATGATAATTCAATATCAATTTTGCTTCCACTAATTGTCTGTTTCAGAAAAATAGTTGTTGCTTTTACCATGCATCTATCCACAGATAATCTCTGATAAAACCCTGAACTCATTAAAGCACATGCTTAAGCATATTCTGTTCAGATGCTCTGGCGTTCATGACATGTTGATTGTGTTAATAAAATATCTCTAATTATTTTTTCTCACCTGTGATAAATTTGTGATTGCAGGTTATATTCTTCACGGATCCCGTTGATGAATACTTGATGCAATACCTGATGGACTATGAAGACAAAAAATTCCAGAATGTGTCAAAGGAGGGTCTTAAGCTTGGAAAGGACTCTAAGCTGAAGGAGCTCAAGGAGTCCTTCAAGGAGCTGACTGATTGGTGGAAGAATGCTCTTTCCAGTGAGAATGTTGACTCAGTAAAGATAAGCAACCGTTTGGACAACACCCCTTGTGTAGTGGTTACGTCAAAATATGGGTGGAGCGCTAACATGGAGAAGATTATGCAGTCCCAGACTCTTTCTGATGCCAGCAAGCAAGCGTACATGCGTGGCAAGAGAGTTCTTGAGATTAACCCAAGGCATCCTATTGTCAAAGAACTCCGTGAGAGAGTTGCTCAGGATCCTAAGGTATTAACTTAGATGCTATTGGATTTTTTGCCTTCTAGTTCTCTTCCCATAACCTATTTTATTTTTCTTTCTTTTTTTCCTCGAAACAAAATGTTTCAATGCTAATGAATAAGTTCCCGATAAACTGGACCTGTTTCTATTTCTTATTACTTTTTCCTGATATATATTAAAATCTCTTTATCCTCCCACCTGAAATTCCAGCATTTTTTCTATGTATTTTACTTTGAATTTGAGGGAAATTCTTTACACAATCTACAGGATGAAAGTGTGAAGCAGACAGCAAGGCTCATATACCAAACAGCCCTCATGGAGAGTGGTTTCATCCTCAATGATCCAAAGGAATTTGCGTCGAGCATTTACAAGTCTGTGCAGAAGAGCCTGGACATCAGCCCTGATGCTACTGTTGAAGAGGAGGATGACACAGAGGAACCAGAGGCTGAAGAGAAGGAATCAACTACCAAGGGAGCTGAAACCGATGCTGCTCAAGAGGAGGCAGAGGAATATTCAGTGAAGGATGAATTATAGATTCGTAGTTCATGTTAAGCCTAGAACCCTTGTTTGTTTAGAGATTTTGATAACCAACTGATATGAGAGCCATCCAGAAAGAGGACAGGCTTCTTAGGCCTGGTTTCTAGTCTGTATAACATAATCAATGACATTTTGAGGTGTTATGTAGTTAATTTGATCCACAACTGGTACTGTTGATAAACTGAGTGCCTATCCACAGCCATCAGTTAGTGTGTTCTTGCTTTATTATGGATCTGCACTGTTGTATCTCCCATCCATGGATCCTTTGTTTGCGTGACTATTAGTTTTCCAACGAGTACGTCATTGCTAATAGAAGCTAACAGTTTGATGTTCTTTTATTTCTTCAAATTATTAAGAGGCCATCGAATTTCAACAGGAATGTGTCGTGGCTTCAAAATTTTCTTCTATGTTGTGATATTTGTTGTACTTCCAGGACTGATGCTAGCCAAGAGGTTTAAAGATTGACAGGGAATCAAGGAATGTATACTGTCTGGTGGTAGAGCTTTTGTGACATCCCCGTGTCTCAGTTCTGTGTCTGTGATCCATGAACACAATGGTTTGTTGTATTCCACCAAATACTGTGGTCTGTGTCTGTAACAAATGAAGTTGCAACCTTCAGTTCGGTGGATATTCTTCTTATCCAATTCATATAATGTGTAAATGAGATCTTAGAAAAATCCTAGCTCTTAGAAAAAAAGAAAAGAGAGAATCAAATCGATTCCAACCATTCTTTTTTTCTGGTATATATTCTAACCATTCTTTTAAGATGACCAGGGAAATTGCATTCTTTACTTTTATGTAAAGATTAGATATTTGTCTCTTAATAATATATATAACAATTTAAAATTATTTATATATATATATATATATATTGTCTAGAATGTGAGATGTATATGTCCTGTTGCCCGTGAAGATATATACATATTTTTTCCTTCTATTGCTTGTGAGTTTTTTTTTTAGAAAAAAGGAGAGGGGATTAGCTCAACTGAGCCACCTGAGTATGGATGGGATTCAAACTGAGATTATTAGGCACCACCTCTAATGACTTCACCAACTTGATGAGTTGGCATGTAACCGTTGATGGTGAAGTTATATGTAAATAGATTAAAATGATCGCACCTTGAAATCAAACAAAAGATTGAAGTGAATGGAGAGCCACTCTTTATTGCATATTAAGTATTTCATATTAAGTTGAAATTTGTAGAAAGTAAGGATGACATATAGCATCAAAGCACGTAGTACTATTGAAGGCTATCATTGATGAAGTTTGTTGATGGCTCTATAAGTATAAGGATAATGGCTTACTAATTAATTGCAAGGTAACTCGATATAAGAATAAAACTTATCTCAGATTTGGAATTGACAAGAAAACTGGGGTAGAAGTGGGAATTTACCTAAAAACAAATATGATTTGAGATTCAAGGCAATTCAAGTAAAACAATTTTTTCATCTTGAATGACAAGGTTATTGCTGTTAATTAGCATTCATTAATAAGTTGAGAGTCCCAGCTAGCGTAGTTAGCAAAGTTATTTGGATTAGAACCAATAACCCAAGTTCCAATCCCGCTCACAACCTAATTTTGACTGGACTTCATTACTGTCTTTGCTATAGTTTGATCCCCACTACTTGAAGCCATTTCATAGAACAAGGCAAATAAACCTAAAAGCAAGGTAGAGCTAGCTCATTTTATTAGAATTTTGCTAAGAATCTCATAAGTTAACAGATTGCGAATTAGTAGGTCTGATAGCTTAAGGTAGTATCATGCATCACTTATAGTTTTTGGTTTTCATTGTTTTTTTTAAATAAAAATCAGTTATTACTTTTTTCAAAACCAAAAATCCAAAACATGTTTGGTGGTCACTTGGATTGCATTTGGTGATGGCTATGGTGGCGATGGTGGAGGCGGCCAGCGGTGGGTGGTGGATGGTGGCAATGGCTAGCAGTGGACAACAATCGGTGGTTCATGACTGGCATCGGACAATAAGCGGTGGTGGCAAAAGGAAGCAATGATAATTACAAGTGATTTTGGTTTTCAAAATATTTGAAAATCATATTTTTAGTTTTTACAATTTTTCAAAAAAATAATAAAAGTAGAAATCAATTATCAAACACCAGTCTTGTCTCAGTTTCTGTGTTTTTAAAATAAACACTACAACCAAAAGTGATGATAACTAGGGCCTAACAAAGAAAAAAAAATCTGCAAGAATTAGACTACCATGGAAAGCTAATAAGCAATAGTTATTCAGTTTAGAAGTTTGCTTGTGGAATACATGACCTTCTGTAAGCAGTAATATATTTCAGCCACGATCGAGGCCCAAACATGAATCTGTATAATTCTCTCTCATATATGCATGCTAACAGCATTCCTGGTGTGCTTCATCACCACTCTATGATGTCAATTGTCCTTAGAGGATTCGCATAAAGATAGTGGGTTCAGATAGCAGGGCATCCCTCAAAAGATACAAATTAAGATGCAATTTAGGAAAAAAATTAGTTTAAGTAATATTCATCCCTTCTGAATTTCGTGAATATTAACCCTGAATTTTATAAGAGTTGGAACTTGAGTAAGCCCTTGAGTGGAGATGCTGGAATGCCAAGGCAAATTCATTTATTTAAGGAGTTTTTAATGCAAGCCCAAAACTTTAATTATTCTTGTTCTCACAGCAAACATAGCCTATTCAGTTTTCAAATTATGCAAATGACTGTGTGCTACTATTGGCTGAAAATTGCTTTCAAACTTATCAAAGAACTGGATTCAATGTGGCCTTCAGGGATAACATCATGAAAGAACTAACATGTTGCCAGTCATCTCCAGATGTCAAACATGTTACAATTATCTACCTTTCGTTCCCCCCGAAAGATTTGCTGCTAGGTTAGTAAAGTCAATTTTTGTGAGAGAATGCATCAAGTAGCTTTTTTCCCTTTATAATGCAAATTTCTTGGAGCACTCCGATTTATAATCAACCTTATGTCTTCTATGTGAATTATTTAATATTTCGGCTTGGTTAGAACCTTAACATTCTCTTGTCCTGCACTTCACCATGCATTAGCTATTTGATCCAGTGTGTCATTGCACTGATGGTAAGTTGATATCAAGCCAAATGAAATTTGAAAGTCTTTGTCCATATGAACTTGTGCAGTTATCACTAGGTTCTTGTTATGATCCAGTTTTCAAGTGTATTATTGACATTCTCTCTGAATACAAGTTTGATCTTCAAAACAAGATCCTATTATGTGTATGCCTCCAGCTTCCAACATTGCCACTCTTTTGAAGTTGATTCTTCTCTATCTCATCTTGAATGATTATATTGTCTTTGACATTGTTCACCAGGACAATGATATGTGGTTACTGGCCAAACAAGTTTCATTACTATTCTTTATTGTTATGTCTATAACTTTATTCCTTGATCAGTCAGTGCACCTTGAACTTTTTGATACAGTAAAAGATTCCTCTTCTCATACGCTTAATATAAATATGTTTGAGGGTATTATCAGCTGCTCTTGTAGTAAACTAATGGCAAAAAATGTTGAATAAAATGTAGTACCCTAGGTGGAATAGTAGATTCTATGAAGTACATTGATTAAGCTGTTTGGAAATGTGATTGGTTCCTCCTTATTTTCCAATAACATGCTCCAAGCATCAGATGTGGAAAGTAAGTTAAGCTGAATGGAAATGCATCTTAATGAAATCAATTGGGCCTTTCAAAAAAGTGGATCCAATTGAAGAGAGTGGTTTATACCTTTGTTGCTTTCCAATGGTATGTTTCAACTTTCAAGCATCCAATATTTTTTTGTTGCCTGTACATTGCTTGGTGAAGGAGGAATCAAGCTCATTGGGTTTATTTGAAACTATGTGAATTGGTTAGCTCTTGTTTTTTTTTTTTCCAAGTCGACTTATGGCACTGAAATTAAGATTTAATTTTTGCATGCATTCATTTTTAATTTTTAGTTGAGAGCCAATTGAGGATGTTAAAAGGATATATTATCTCATGTTATGGTCCTTTTCCAATAATAAAGAGAACTTCCTGAATATTAAAGCTTATTGTCTGCATGAAGATCCAATTCTTTCTAAATTTAAAATGCAATTGAAATGCTCATATAATGAACAAGTCTCACAGATGATCAAAAGAAACAAAGTTTAGCACCTAAAGTCATGGGTAGGGGTTAAGAGCATGTGCTCATTTTTAGAGATAAAGTGAGCTAAATCCTATTTCTTCATGGTGCCAGGAATTTGTTTAGCATTGCAAATCTAAAATCACCTTCTTTCTTTCTAAATTTGTCATTCGTATCAGAGAGTTGGTGGGGCTGGACAAGACTTACCATCCACCTGTAAAGTTCTATGCAATTTTATTAGCACTGTGATGAGAATCTCTCGTTCTTTAAAGAAATTTCCTTTTTTAGAATCCTCCCATCATAATTAGCACCCAAGGAATCCTCTTAGTAAGTTTTAATGGATAAAGAACAAGAATGCGAGCTTTTTATGGTGGTGATGCTACTTTAAAATGAACCATTATTTTGGAGTTGTTGCTCTGTCCTTTGAAGCACCCATAATATGGAGTGCAATTTTTCTTGTATCACAGCCCTCCATAGTTGAGATTTCTTTGACTAAAGATGGCGTCTAGAAAGAATGCAACCACCCATCATCATCTTATCTAAAAGTTGGCCTCATTCTTTCTATAGCTCTTGGGGAGATGCAGTCCTGCACCATTTTATACAAGTTAGAACAGCAATCTCAATAACAATATAACCACTAAATACAGAATAAGAATCCTGCCAAAGCCTTGTGGGGCTACTGGCTCCTTCAATTAATCTATGACATGAATCTTTCCCTTTATTTCAAGGTAGTTGGTTCTTCAGCCAAAATCTTGTTCTAACAGATATGATCTACTTTAAATCACTCGTGGGACAGTAAACCTTCTTTTCTGAGATTCCCTGTATATAAACTAAGAAATGCTAGGACTAATTAGTATATTGCTTACTCATACTCAAAGCATATAAAGGCTGTGTGTGGGGATAGAAAGTGAAGGATAAGGAGAGAAGCTAAAAAGAGGCCAAGTGGTCTCCAGTGCATTGGGACAGTGCTCCAGTGAAGATCATGCTTCCCATTAAAGGCCAATGTCAGCCACCTTGAATCACTGAAATTGTTAGTCCATAATCCACTGCTTAGTAGATGATAAATTTTGATTTGTAGTCATCATGTATTAGAATAGTAATCAAAGAAGAGAGATTCACAAAAGGACTATTATAATCGAACATATTATTTTATGTAATATGTTTGCCATTCATTCAATATATTTCTGAAAGCATCAAGACCGGTGTTTATAATCCTAAAAGGGCTTCGAACTAAGATATGATAATCCTCAAGCTTCCTCTACATACTTTCTCTCGAAACAGTGATTTCTTACTTTTTAATTTGTATTATTCTTTCGGAACCACTACAAGTTAAACAATACAGTAACCTTAATGAAATAGCTGGAATTGAGCCTACCACTTTTGTAAAGTGAAAGCCAAACCACATATTGTATTGCATAATGATTTTTCTGTTTTTGAAGGTTTTCCTCTCGGTCATCATTTAGTGCAAAAAAGTGTCTTAAAGCTTAACGCAAGGATGGGATATTTAATTAGGACAAAATTTTAAAGCTTGAATGAGATAATTTTAACGATATTTTAATTGATAGGAGCAACTTGATGACTACTTTGACATTGCAATATCAAGAGCATAAGAGGATATCATAAAATATAAATCCAGACTTTTTTTTTCCTCGACATTAAGATCCAATGAGGTATATGATCTGCTTATCAATTGCATTAAGTTGTATGACATTGATTGATTTGACACTGGATATAGGAAGGATTGTGATATCATGGAGATTGTTAGTTGCAGAATGCCAGTGTGAACTTTTAATCAACTTCATTGAGAAGGAAAGGAAAATTAACAACTTGGAAATTTGATGGACAGAGTATTGATATCACTTACGTATTGATTCTGCGCTTCTTATATTTCAGATAGCTCAAATTTTTGTCACAATTAGCTAAATAAACGGTGCATACTACTCTATTGGAAGCAATTTGTTCCAACTAAGTGGTTGATGGGGTTCCCATCTTTTACACCAAAAAAAAAAAAATGCAGCTATAGACAACTTGGTTATGCAAGAGGAGAAAAATATAAAAATTAATAGTGAATTCTTCCAATTAGCATCCACTCAGCAAACCATTTGAGAGGTATATCTTTTTTATTTTGTCTTGGAGCTGTGGAATAAAAACTCATGCTACTTGTGCTTTTTGACTGTTATCGGTTAGTACCTTGAAGCAAAAAAAAGACTTTGAGGCACTATGGATTCTCAGCTATACTCCATTTAAATAGCATGTCCCCATATGTCCAAAATGGCTTAAAAGAAAAGATAAGGGAGGAAGAAGTAAGAGTTCTTGATCTTGAAATTAATCTTTGTGTTCCTTTTTTTTTTTCTCTAAAAAAAAAGTGATCTCCAAAGACATCAGAATCCATCTAACTTCGTATACGTCATCTAAAAAATCTAATTATAATTAACATTATAGGGTATCTCAGAGATGGTGGTCGAAAGCTTGTTACATCCTATAGAAGAATTTCTTCCATTAGGATTGGAGACAATTCACACCCTCCATGTACATGATATTACTAGCATGTTGGCCGTATGTAATTCCTTTTTTTGTAGCTCTAGATACTTGTTATTCCAATTAGACGCCTATTCAGTTCTTAGGTTCATTCCTATTGACACTAATTCAGTTCTTCAGTTCATTCTTATACAAATCATTCTGTCTGTTTCCAACTTATGGCCAAATTGGTTATGTCTGAAACATTTTGAGATACTTGTTCAAGTGATACCTGAGTGTCTGTAACTCGAATTGTTATAAAGTTAAAAGCATTGTTCCATTGGTCAGCCATCAATATTTCCCAGCCCACTTCATGATAGGTTGTGACCCCATCAGAGAATTCCAAGCGACAAGTGCTAAGTGCTATCTAAAGCTACATCCAGCCTCAGGAAATTGACAAAGGACTAATCCATGACCTTATTTGCATGAAAGCATAATAAAGTAGGTGCCACCACCATGATTTGTACCCTGATCTCTCCCAAGCAGATGGGGCTGAACCCCTCAATTAGACATGTTCAGAAAAGTATCTACAGGAATCGACCTTGGCCAGTCTTGCCAATTTTGCCTCGAGTACGGAGCAGCCATAAAGTCGGCAGATTAGATGGATGGGCTCAAGAGTATATAAGCACCACAAGAGTCCTTTTACCTATCCGATGTGGAACTATTATTCCTCGACCCGATCTTTTATCTTGTCTAAAATGCATAGCTAAGCTCATCATGAAGCTTGGCAGGGAACTTTCAGTGAAGAAAATATCTAAGGTGGTAAGTTGCAGCAGTCTTTTCTTGATCCAACAAAATAGGGTCATTGAACTTCTATCCACTCAAATCAGTTTTGCTCAAAGCTAATTGACAGTATATAACATTTGACAGATATAGTTGGATTGCCACCTCCTAAGCGACAATATATGACACTCCAAGAAGCGCTTAGTTTGCTCGCCGACTTCTTAGGTGTTCTTGCTGCTAGAATCATTCCTATAATTTGTTCTGAATTAGAAATACTCCTCGAATACTATTTTCTAGGTGATCCAAATATCTGTTAATTAGCATGTCTCAAATCTGGTTGATAACACATAATGATTTCACCACTCGCAAAGTAAAAGATATTTACCATGAAATATACAAGTGAACTAAATTAAATGATCATTACCATAACAAAAATCTTGTGTAATGCATACCGAACCATATTATTAATGCAATAATATAAACTAACATCACTACATGAAATCAAATCTAAGAGCCCTAAACCATACCATAGTGTTAAATTACAAGTATGATAGGTGTCAATTGAATTGCATCAACCAACCTAACCAATATGAACCATTGTCTATACCCCCAAGCAAATGTGATGTTGCACATTAGTTAGAAAAGGAATAGGAGACAAGTAATGGTTCCAGTAATCAGCGAGGACTGTAGTAGTACCGGCATCCTCCCTGAGCGAGCTTCTCCGGTGGCCAGGTCTGCGATCCAAGAGAACACTTGTCCGGTGGTCTGCGGCGAAGTACCTTTTGTTGATTTCTGACTGTTAAAATTAAACCATAGTTCATCAACTTGGTTAAATAGATTCAATTGATTCCTAACTAGATCAATAGTTATTTTTTTTTAAAAAAAAAAATGGAATCCAACTTTTCCAAATAATACCCGTTCTTTTAATTCTAAAACACTTTATACTCAACAACCACCCCCCACTAGCGTCCAAAATGATGCATCCCCACCATGGTGGGGGAGAACAAAGTAAAAGAAGAAAGAGGAAGAAGAACAAGCCTCATTCTCTCCTATTCTCACCCTCCAATAAAACCAAAGCAATAAAGATGGATTAATAAAACAAAAGAAAACAATGATAAATTTTTTAATGAAAAAAAAAAGCAACAATATAGGAGTTTTCCAAAGTAAATTTTCAAGAATAAAGAAACAAAAACTATTGCTACTTTTCATTATAAAAAAGAAAAAATTAATCATACTATTTTATCAATTATCAATAAATGAAATAATAGTGGAAGGATGGCATTATTAGTTGCACATTGATTGCGAATTAAGAGAAAGTCTAATTTATATGAAATGTGATTTTTTTATTTCAAGAGATGTTTTTTAAAAAATACAACCGTGACATCTTATGTCATAGGCTAGAGGCCGAAGGGAGTCTCAAGAGAGTAGAGACTAAATATTATACTTAAAAATATGATATATAAAAAAAAGAGAAAACCCAAGTTAATTATTTGCTAGACAATATTCAAATAAGACCAGAGAAAATGATCACCCCCCGCCCCCCCCCCTTCTTTTCTAATAAAAAAAGATGGTAAAATAAGCATTTGGTGTAAATAATTATATTATGTGTATTATGTACCTAGGACTTGATCCGGGGCAGAAGGTAATGGAGAAGTCGCCGGCGGTGCATGTAAAGATGCTGCTGGCGTCGTCGTACGCGTAGCTGTACGACCGGGGACACGCGGACTTGAACACCTCCGAATACACGGACGGATGGCACGTGGCGGGGCTGGCGTACTCCCCGCTGCAGCAGAACTCCGGCCTCCCAAACGCCCCGCACGCGCTCCGGCACGCCGCCCCCTCACCGTCGCCGACCCTCAGCTCCTCCGGGCACCGCCGGTTGAGATCCGCCGCGCAGCCGGTGGCGGCGCACCCGCTGCCGGCCACCACCACCACCGGCAGGTTGTACCCGTCCACCAGGCTCACGTCGTAGAAGTCCTTCCCGTCGGCGCCGCCAAGGCTGAATTCCGCCAGGGTCGCCGGTGGGGTGGCGCCGGCGCCGTTGCACTCCACCTGGCCGGACCCGCAGTCGCCCGTGGCGCAGGAGCCGCTGCCGGCGCTGTCGAAGTTGCAGCCGGTGCGGGCCCAGAAGCGGCCGGACCAGCCGGCGGGGGCCAGGAGGACTCGGGACTCGCCGGCGGCGAGGGCAAAGCCGGTGGAATCCAACTTCGGGCTGCCGGAATTGGAGAGTACCCCAGGCCACACCGTGTCGCCGCAGTTGTTCACGAATGTGAACCGGGTGCAATCCATCATCCCTGCAAGCACATACATATATATACATACATGCATGCATGCATGCATACATACATACATACATAGATATCAAACCGGAGTTATTACTAAATTTCAGATTGTAATTGAAACGAAATAAAATGTAATAACGATAGATTGGAGGAAATAAGGTAAGTTACCTATGAAGAAGACTGCAAGAAGGGAGAGGAATAGAATGGGGTTTGAGGGAGATAAGAATGGACTCATTTGGGGTTGATGAGTGGTTTCTATATCTAATTAGAGGTTAGAGGAGAGTTGTAGGAATTGGAGCAATGGTGGTAGGGGACTTTTGGAAAGTGGAGAAGGTGAGGAGGGAGAGCAGTACTCAAAGCAGGGTTTTTAAGAGTGGTGATAGATGGCAGGAAGGAACAATGGTGGTTAAATTAGTGGTGGCCGCCACCCATATAACTATGACATTGGAGGAGGAAGGGGATGTCTGCTTGGCAGCTCCCTACACCTGACCTTTTTATAGTTGTGCTATCAAGTGGTCTTCTTTGGCCCCATGGAGTCGGTTTCTTTGATTATTTTTATTTCTCGTTGTAACATGACGAGTATGACCTTGGAGTTTTTCTCTTGTGACTAGATTGGGGATTGCGAAATTAAAATTGAGCTGCACTAAAAGAACAAAAAGCATGCACCCCTGAATACCGTACATTTTGGATAGTTGCCGTCAAAAGATGAACAACCGTCAAATAAAACAGTCCACGAGTGTATGCATAATACATATTATTTGATGGCCGTTCATCTTCTGATGACAGTTATCTAAAGATGTACAGCATTTTAAGGTACAGTCTATGCATCGTAGAAGATCCTAACTGAAGGTCAAAAATAAGTATAAAAAAATTAAAAAAAAAAAAAGATCAATTAGGTTTAGTTAGGTTTAGTAGGGAAGAATGGCATGCAAAATGAGATTTGTACGTATTAAGATTTTTTTGTGCACCTAGATTCTTTAGCCACAAAAATCAGGATCGGCAGACAAGTGGACAATGCTATCAAAGTGAAGTTTATACTATGTGCCAAATCTACAGTCTCACTTGTCCTTCGAACACTTTAACTACTTCAAACAAACACTGATGTCAAGCTCATAACTTACCTGTTTCTATTTCCTAGAGGAACAAAAAAGATGAGCTAGCTCACAGGGGACAAAGGTTGTACATTTTGCATGAAAGAAATGTTTGACATTGTTTTTAAAGCGAATTCACCATTGGATCATACAATGATCATTTAGAGATCTGTGCAAGTTGATGAAGAGTGGAGTGGTTTGCAAACTATATGAGGTACGATCTAATGATCAACACCACGAAAAAAAATCAATCATTTCTTCGCACGAAAGATATAATCTGAATTTATTTACAAAAATAATATTGAAGATGAATCAGATAAAGACACATTAATCACCATGCACTACCTAGAATATAGCATTGCTCGCAAATTAGTATAAGCATAAACCAAAGTGCAGCAAAATGATTTTATAGAGCAGATGGTTAATATTGTTATTTAATTTCTACCGATTTTAATTTTTCAGCTATTGCAAATTCAGCTTGTCTGTCATATTAGTTTTTATAGAGCTTATTAGAACATTGTATTCTATACAATCAATGGTTTGTTCTAGTTCCCATTTCACGACCTGTTCAATTGTAGATAAATATGCATCTTCTAGATTTTGGTGCAATTTTTTCGTGCATCTATAGACTATTAATAGTATTTCTCCAATCATACCGTATTGACCCAAGTGACAAGTGTGTAGGCGAAGATGCCCATATGCATTATGAGCTACTCCCATACTCTTGCTCCAAATAATTATCGGAACTACTTCACTATTTATTTTGACTTTAAATTATATGTATATATACAAACATATATACATACATTCTTATATGCATGCATATATAGATAGATAGATAGATAAATATTCTCTTATTTAGGTATCATGGTAAGAAATGTTTTATGAAGTCTATAGATACTGTGGAGGTTGGATGAGTGGCTATAATATCATTTGCAAGTTTGGCCCAGAATGCAAATTAGATAGCTATTAGGTTTTTCAAAGAAGGAGAAGGAGAGAGAAAACAAGAGGGCAACATGGCGAATTGGCCATGCTAGCTTTCAGACTTCAAGTTCATCAAATGGAAGGGCATCTGGTGTGAGAGCTACGTGGGGCTAAATTATTGGCAGTCTGTACACGTGGCACTATTTAAAGGATCCGGTATCAAAATGTGAGACGTAGCAATGGACGGTCGTCCCAAGACCGCGAAAAGAAGTAGTGGCATGGTGGGCAAGCGACCGTTGATTCTTTTTGAAACGGGACCGCTAACGCTAATTAGCATTCTGTTTGGAGGCAAAGAAAACATCAAATATTCTTCTTTGGGCAAAGCAACGGCAAATATGGCGTAGCTGGGGGCCAGAAGCTGCCGACCGTTCTTCGCGGTGTTCGATTGTTTGAAGATTTTTATTTTCTATTTTTTAATGAAAAAGATTTTTATTTTCAGAAAGGCCGTTGATTAATTATTTGGCTCGATATGGACCATGTTATGTTAGGAGATATTGCAATTGTCATAGTCTTCTCCCAAGTACTTGGATCTGTATAGTTTATCTTTACTGTCTCTAAAAAACACAAATCCAATCTATAATAGCTAGTTTTCTAATTCATCCTTCATATCATTTTAAATGCTATTTATATATATTATCATTAAATAAGAATATAGTTTATACAATAAAAATATGTTATTAAAAAAATATAATGATCGAAATTGATGAGTGGGAGCTTGGTCAAGCACAATCGTATCAAAAATTTTTAAAAAAAGAACCGAGTTAGATCTTAGAAGATTTGCTTGACCAGTCCAAGCTTAACTTCTTTATATTGATTGATATCAAGCTTGTAATTTTGATCAATATCTTAATTGTTATCATGTAGCAAGCTATCATATAACATATAAAAGATTATGATTCACAACCTTTTTATATCAAACTGTAGACCAATGCTTTCTCATTATCATCTTCTTTCTTTTTAATTTTTAAAAGAAAATAAAATTTAATTTTTAAATATTAAATTTAAAATAATAAATTTTAAGATCAATATATGAAAAAAATAATTATTAATTTAAAAATTATGATATCAATCTAAATTTTGATGTTATCATCTTGGGGATAATCACATACCGTATCTCAAACCTTTTTTTTTTTTTTTTGGTAAAATATCTCAAACCTTTTTCAAATATAATGTCTGGAATAAAAGTTGCGGCAGTATCATCTTTTACGTCACGTCGACATTAAAAAAATGATGAGGGTGACGGGGGTGTGAAGTGGACCCGTTACCCAGTCAGCACGTGACCGAGATGTGAAGGCGGGACCCGGCCTGACGTTATAGTGGGACCCTCGTGCAGCTGACCTTGTAAAGGCCGCAGGGTGACTGCGCTCCACTACGATCACCACCTCACATGCTGCAAGGCATTGGATTCTCCCATCCGCATCACACACATCGTGGGAGATTTGGTTCCACCGTCGCTCCTGTCACCTTTTCTTTCTTCTATTTTTTTTTTTTATAATTTTTGGTAAGAGACTCTACCATCTTTCAATTAAGTAAGATCATGTGAATCGGCAAATATGCTGCCGTATGGACCAAATATTCGCACAAAAAATGATTGCCTATCGTCAATCATTAGATCACATTTTTATCAAAAAAAAAAAAAATTTAGATCATGCAATAGCTACTCTAAGACTTATGAAAATGATAGAAAAAAAATAAAATATTTTAAAATTTATGTAAGATACGATTCAACAATTGATATTGTAAACTAAAAAAAGAAAACCAACCACTCTTCCGTGTTAAAGATGCAACTCGAATCTATGAATACCATCTCCATGGAATGAAGTTCCCATCTTTCCACAGGACCGCATGGGTTGGATCATATCCACATATCAATTAAAATGGGTGGCTCACATGGCATACAGGCAGATAAAAGCTGGCAAATCGTTAAGTAGACCTAACACATTTCTTGGGGTGGGTGGATGGGTGTGTGCAACATCTTGGGTGTGCATTCCATTGCATGTACATGTGTGCGTGTGTGTACGTGCGTGCATGCGTGAGTGCGCGCTTCGTGGCAGTCAAGTGGGTATTTTCTATAGTTGATATTTCGTGGCAGTCGAGCGTGCGCAAGTCAAGCATGAAGGGATTCGAGGAAGTTATCTTAAAGCTTGAGTGGGGTAAGCATATGATCCAGACGATTCGGGTAGAATATAAATGGATTGCATTCAGGGAAAGCTTAGTTCCATAAACAAGTTATTATCTTAGCATTTAGCTCACTACTGATATGATTGTTGAATGGTGAAACTTGGACTTTTCTCATTGCCAAGGTTTAGATCCTCAGAAATTTCAAATATATATATTTAAATGACAATATATTCTTCACTTGTTTTATAGATTTATTTGTTCCAAAGTCCGACTTGTACCATATTTTATTGGTTGATATTTGTAGGTTCACTGTTTCGTGATACTCGGTGAAATACTTGCTTCAAGATAATTTAATTTTAACAAACAGAACTATAAAACTAGATCTCTTATGGCTGAAATATGGGAACCAAATGACTAGGTACTGTGACTACTACTATATTAAATGTTCTTGTGAGCTGAGTATTTTAGAATCATTAGGATGGTTGATGCATACCAAGGGCATTAATAAATCACTCGAAAAAAAACCTCATCCAATTGGCTTCCACTTTAATTTTCATTGCACAACGGTGGAACAAAGAATGTATGCAGAAACAACTCGAGAATAATTAATTGACAGTGGTTGATACTGTTTTCTACTTATCTAATCACTCAAATAATCAATGTAGTTGCTCTATAGAAAAAAAAGCCAATTCATCAGTCTCCAAAGTAGATAAAAAATAAACATCTGACTAAAATGGCATTTGTATGCCATTTTAAATCTATGATTCTTTGTACGTAAGCAATTGATCCATGAAGCAATCTTGCCGTGTAAAGCTGAATGGATTGGATAAGGGATGAAGCTTTCTGTCTCTTGATCACCATTCCTTTCCTTTCTTCTTTCCAAAAGCTTCCTGTCACCCCCCATTTCGTTGTAATACTGACTTGGAAAGCCCATGCAGCGTGTACAAATTAAAGCAAAAGAGAGATTTTTTCGCCTCCTCCTGGCTCCCTTATCACCTTTCTTCTTTATAAACAATACAAGAGGTGATAGGCCAATATAAAGATGAATGAACAACCCTATCTCTTTGTTTGCTCAACGAATGTACAAGAGCCTGACGATTGAATCCTGTCAAGACTCAAAAATTATTGCTTGACCTCAAAATAGTTGGTGGTTGTTGGATACAAAATTGCAACTTCAGAGCTAGGATAATAAAGCTAGCTGCTATCAAGATATAAAGTGTGTTGATGGTGTTGCCTCCTATCAACTCGCGATTTTGTCAGTGGTGCAAGTGGTGTAAATGGCTTTAGTTTTGACTAAATTATCTTAATAGAACTTTGTTGGCTGATGATCTTAATTTATGGAAGTCATTCCATCACCTGTTTTTATGGTCTGTGGGCGATATTATTACATCATCCCTCCCCTTCAGAAACTGCTTTACTTCAAATGGAAGTAAAATTGACAACAGGCTGACTCTGGCTCCTTTTAGGAGACAATGCAGGACTAGAAACAGCCTATTGCATCAGCCCAGTTGTTGCAATGCTCATATATAAGGGCACAAAAAAGACTGCATAGTAGTAGCTATACAACATGTGAGCTCTAAAGCCCACACATAGCAGATCAAAATCTAGGAAATGTAAATAATGGCATCATTAGCCCGGCCATACTCAGAATCAGATCTAATTCTCAAAACAAGGCCCAAATCTAATTTATTTTTCTTGGTTGACATGCCAGGGCTTAATTCAATGACAAAATTTATCTGTATTCTTGTTTCTCCTGTATAACTAATAAACTGAACTTCTAGCTTGTCTGAATGATCTGTAATTTGAAATAACCAAGCATGATGGTTGCCACGGAATAGACCTAAAAGAGTGTACAAAAAAATACTAATCAGTGTAGGCCATGTGAATGATGCATGTGAACACACCTAACGACTTGTAAAATTTCCACCCCTCAAACCTGGTTAACAATAAATTGCCAAAAATCCTAATAGGGTTTTTAGCAGTCTTAGCTAATCTATGCTTTTCTAATTAGAAGCAAAGATATAGAATCAGCCATCAATCCTATTCACGCTTAATAAAAGCCATAATTTGTTGCCAATCAATCAAATTGCTGAAGATAATAATTTTATATCCACTGAAACATACACAGAGAGACGCTCCAAGCCTGGTTCTTTCACCCTAAGCAGAGGCCTAGGTTTGGCAACTTGAGGATCAAGCATGGGCCAACATTTTTACTGGGCCTTACAGGCCGACAGAGTAGAATCATAAACCAATCTGCATGGCCATCGTACTATTCAGAAAATGCCTAGGATCACTTCCCCCAGAAAGAAGCATCAGAAACTTCAAATAAAATACATCAATCTTTGTTAACTTGTAATGTCCGTCAGGCTTCTGATGCTGGGACCATCAACCATGACCAACATATTCACAAAGTCATACAGGCCATTACAGTATGTATCATCATCATACTAGTAAAGAAGACCTAGGTTTATTCAGCTCAAAAGATGCATCAGAGAAACTTCAATTGTTAACTTGTAATGTGCATCACGCATCTCATGCTAGGACCATCAACTAAAAGGATATTCTGATCCCCTGCTTGAACAACAATTGCTACTTGCACTAACACATGGACTCGTCATGCCCAAGAAGAAATAAGGATCTTAATGACCAACCACTGTAGCTTTTCTTATGTAGATACAAAACTGGCCCCAACGTGAAGCTGGAGTCATGAAAACTTAGCCTTGCACCCTATTTTCAAAAATGCGGGAAAATGCATGATATCACAGAAAAATAAATGAAAAAAAGGTTACCTTATCTCCTCTAACAGTATAAGGACTTAACTGCCATGGGCAACTGAAATGGTCTTCAACAAGGACCACAGATCCCATCACAACTCAAGATGTTACAACACAAACATCAGATCACAAGCTCAGTTCAACTTCTAGGATCATATAAGTTTGTCCTTGACTGCGGTTATACACAGGATCAAGAGACACTGGGTGAGCAGTGAGAGTACGAGAAGACAACTTTGGCTTTACCTTCCAGCAGCCAAAGATCATCAGTGGGTGAAAATAAGGTGAGAACTAAGTTCAGAAGTAGAAAGGATTGCAAAAGCTATTGAAATTAGAATCCCATGAATTCCAGGATATCAAAACCAGTGTCTGCATAAATTCTAACATCTGCTCTCTCAAGCTCTCAATCACTGTATGCATGATATCATGTGGATGATACAGCATCTAATATGTAATGCTAAATTCAGCCTCTTGAGGCCAGACTGAAACCCTCGTGAGACTAATTTAGTACCAAACACCCCTCATGAACCCTGGACCGCTTTTTAACATCAGGGAAGAGAGCTTCAAGTATGGCACAGGAGTACACATTCATGATGTGTGCGAAGTGAAGACGATTTAGCTTTAGCATTGGTTCAGTTGACCGAGGTAGAAGATCATCAATGTTTTCAGCCAAGAATTAAACTGAACTCTTTCAACAGTCAAATCACACAAGACCTACTAGGAATATTACAATCATTCATATCCATTTGAAAATCACAAGAAAGCCGATGACCAGACAGTTGTTTCTGCATCTTAAAACTTTTTGTTCAGACATTTCTACTAGTCACTCAGGGCTGGAGAAGCAGCCAACACCAGATTAATGGCTTATACCATTAAATCTGGATGATCAAACTGTCTCTATAATAGGTAAATCACATTTTCTTTAAACATAATCAGCTCAACACCAGAACAGGTACCAAAACTGTTCATGACCGTTCGTCCTTCTCATCTACTAGGCATGCAGAGAGATCACGTTAGCTAACCAACAGAACAAAAGCTGAAAAAAGCTGCAACAATAGGATTGCTTATCCACTCTATCTAGTCAGGCAATCTAGCAGGCCACAGCAATGGGATAGGCTCAGAATTTCCAACAGGACAAATAACATATGATATCTAAAAACTTGGTGGAACACATAAAATATACTAATAACCTCATAAGAAGAGGTCAGGCTAGACTTTTGGAACAAGAAATTCAGCAGCACCTTGTTAAATTACATAGTTCTTTCTACTCTCAAAACAAAATCAGATAGTTGTTTTAAATCCTACAATGCCTTTCCAAAAGCACATCAAGAATATCAGATTGAAAACCTGATTCAACCTTGAAATGGCCAATAAAAGATACCAGTAGTTCCTAAGAAAATAATCAAGTGCAGATCATGATGTTAAAACTAGTAATCTCGTTGGGGCAAGATGTTTACACTTGGATCCAAATTGGTAACAAGATATCTGATAAAAGATTTCCTACATAAGCATTATAGATTGGTTGCCTTCTTAGAAACTACATATGTCTCAAATAATTACAAACAGATAAACCGTCAAATTTGTAACAATTAGAACTTCTAATGGATCAAGATGACTATGAACATCAGTTTCTATCAGCTTGAGACTATGCCAAACATCATAAACATAGATAAATGATCATAAACGAGCCCATCCTAATCATAATCTCTTACCCTAATCATACTATCTAAAGAAAATCCAAACCAGCTTCCTCATCACTTTAGCTTTAGCTCTTGTTGGAACCTGACACAAATATAACCTGTTTACACCACTACCTTAGGAGGTTTATGGGTGTGGAATGGAAGGACAGAATGCAAAGGCAAGAATTATTTTCATTACTCAACCATCAATTGAAGTATGATATAATCCATCATCGAACCAAAACATCAAACAGGGTGAAAGATTTTTCACGAAAGAAAAATCTTTCTCAGGAGAAATGAAAAAAAAAAGAGGAACCCCCCAGTCCAATGGGCTAAAGCGGTAACAAGAAATTGCCTTTTACAAATAAAGCTATTCTCCAAAGCCCCTGTATAAGAAATGATCAAGTCAAAGATGCTGGAATGAAAAACTCAAACTGAATGTTGAATTACAAATCTGCCAGGATAGGAAGACTTTGCATCAGTCAATTACAGTTGGAGAAGCAACAGTTAGTAGTAGTTGAACTACTTGTTTAATGGAACAGAAAGCCAACAGTGATGAGAAAGGATGAATATATATCTACAAAATGACAGAACCAGCTGTAGGGATAATTTTTCTTTTATGTCAGGTTTAACGTATTTCCACCAGACTGAAAGATGGGATGGCCTCTATTTGGTACAAAAGATGGATAGAAGAGAAAGGATGGATGAGCAAGAGGATGGATGATATTAAAGTACCCTTTACTAAAAATGTATTATTATTATTAATTCATAACACTTATTTATACTAGAAAAGCAAGGTAATATATAAACCCATAAGTTTTATAATTTATAATTTTATAAAACTTATATAAATATTTAGTTTTAAGTTAATTAACTAAATAAATGATTTTATAAATTAATTATATATGAATTAATTTATTTATATATATTAATTATAAAAATAACTGATTAATTTATAATTTAATTTATGGTTAATTAATTTTATATAAATAGTTGACTAAAAAAATAGTGAAGAGGGAGGGTGACTAGAGTAGAGAAGAGATGGGGCACGAGTCTTTCATTTGATAAAAGAGTAAAGAAGTGTTAGGATTTTGTTAAAAAATTAATGAAAGTTAATTTTGTCAATATAGAGATCCATCCCTCATATGCTCCATCTATCCTTCCTTGCATCCTCCTAATTTGGGAGGATACATATTGGTGGCCAATGATGAATGGGCAATCCTTCCTTTTCATCTATCCTTTCTACGTATTTTTTGAACCAAATGGTAGATGAGGACCATCCATGCTTCCAACCCTATTCATCTTCCCTCTCATGATCCCAACCAAACATGGCATTAGTTCTCTTTCACATCAGTACCATGCCTTTATTACAAGGAGAGGGTGGTATTCTAAATAGAAGCTAACATCCAGAAAACCCATTGCGGACCAAGCCACTAAGAGATGCTATGCTCTCCATGCAAAAAGCCATAAACTGGGCAGTACAGATACAGCTGAAAGTCCAACGTTCACCAAGATATGCTAGCTACTTGCCCTTGCCCTTTCAGGAATCACTAAGCCTCTCAAGTAACCAAGTCTGTCACCTCTTCTCCTCCCACAATCATCACATAATCAGCTTGCATAAACCCAATAGTGAAACAACCAAACAGGGCCTTCACACTCAGATCATATAGTTGTACTTCAATCTAGAATGCTTTCGCACAAGCATCATATTATATTAAAATGTACTTCAATAGTATCTCTTTTTTTTTTTTTTCTCTATGAGCAAAATCACATAGCCAATAATAAGTGTTACAATACAGTAAAGCAAAGGACACAGATCAAAAAGGATATCAAGCAAAACTCTTGTAAAAATTGGTCTTCTACACATTCCCTTTTGATTTTACTTTTTAATGTCTGGACAAGTTCCTCTGCAAAAAGGGCGCATACCAGCATGAGATATTATTTAAAAACAAGACTGCTACCAACCAGTCTTAACATTCTTAAGCAAGATTCTCCCCCATCCTACTTTACAGCAATCAAGTTCCCAACACCTTTGCAACTGGGAACCAAAATAAAACCATGCCCCAACTTTTCTAGATAGAAATGATAGCTCCGCACGAAAAGGTGGCAGAACACAGACAAAAGGCAAAGGCATCACCTCCAGCATATGCCATGGAATCAACTGATTACTTGACCATATTTCCCATTAAAAAAATATCCTAATATTTGAAAAGGCATATATACATATGTCCAAAACTATTGACCAAAATTCACACCAGATGAAATTAAACATAAGAAACAAGAAAGCAACAGATAAGTTTTTAGTAGGCCAAGAGATCAAGAAGAACTAAAACATCAAACCAAACGGAACCAAACAATTAAAATATAAGGCATATGTATATCGAAAAAAAAAAAAAGAAGAGATGTAAGAGAGACACATTCAAAGAGTGTATACACCATTTGAGTTCTGTTTTCCCCCAACCCCAAAACAAGACCCCAATAGGAAAACCAAAACAGACCACAAATAACAAAGACCATTTCCAGAAAATCCATTTTAAAGGGAGAGAAAAAAGAAAAAAGAAAGAAAGAAAGGATAAAACCCCTCATTAACAATCCAAAAAACTGAGCTATTAGATGGGGAAAAAAGATATAAAAAGGCCAAAAAGGGAAGGAAGGATTAGAGACGGTAGATCTCACTTCGCGCTCGGGCATTCCCTAGCGAAGTGACCCATTTCGCCGCAGGCGTAGCATGATCCACCGCCACCTCCGCCGCTGCCTTTATAGCAATCTCTAGCCAGATGACCAGTTTCACCACATTTATAGCAGGCAGAACCACCTCCGCTGCCACCCTTATAGCAATCCCTAGCGAGGTGACCAGTCTCTCCACAGCTATAGCAGGCGGCACCACCTCCGCTGCCGCCTTTATAGCAATCCCTGGCCAGATGACCAGTCTCACCGCAGTTATAGCAGGCACCACCACCTCCGCCGCCACTGTAACCACCTCCGCCGCCACCGAAACCCCCCCCTCTCACTCCGCCGCTCCTGCCTCCGCCACCGTTAAACCCGTACCCCCCTCCATAACCACGGCTACTTCCACCTCCAAATCCATCCCTTCGGCCGCCGCCCTGGACGCTGGATCCATCAGGGCCGGTGACATCGACGGCCTTGGTGCGGCCATCGTCGCCCTCCGCGATGGTGAACTCCACGGCCTCGCCCTCCGCGAGGCTCCGGTATCCCTCCGCCTTGATCGAGGACTGGTGAACAAAGAGGTCCTCGCCGCCGTCGTCCGGCGTGATAAAGCCGAACCCCTTCGCCCCGTTGAACCACTTCACCGTCCCCTTCGATCGACCGCTCCCGTTCGCCATCGGAAAGGATGACCACGGAGATCCGAAAAACCCCAAACCCTAGAGAGAGGAGGAAACTCCAACTCGCCTCCACTTCGATATGCACCTCGCTTGCTTTTTCGGCGTAATATATCAAAAAGTGGGCGCGCGGGCGTCCCTTGGGCGTATCGGACGGCTGGGAATTAACGAGTGTGGAACGAGGACCGTCCGACGGACTTAGGTTTTCTGTGGGGTCGTCTTGTGGGCCTGTGGGCCGGTCTTCTGGCCCCGTGGACGTGGGAGAGAGCCAATGGAACGATGCTGGAATGGAATGCTTCAGAGGAGATGGTTGGAGTACGGTTGGAGATGATGCCACCTCAGCTGTCAGTGGGGTGTTTTTGTTGGCATGTTTTGTTTCGGTGCTTGTTTTTGTGGGCTCTTTTTTTCGTAAAGAGAGAAAAAAAAAAAAAAAGAAAGAAATATCTGACAACCATTTTTTTCATTTATTTAAATAACTACGAATAATATCGATTTATCTCACTCATAAATCTATGTTATCAAGTTTTTATTTATATATATTTTTTAATTTAAGAAGAGAAACAAAAGGTTCATCATCCGTTTACGTTGAGGGTACGATTAGGCAAGAAATATAAAATCTAATTTTATATTTTATGATTATTCTTTATCAAAAACCAGTCTCACTATTGATAAAAGGAGAAAGAGAAAATATAATTAATTAAAAAATAAAAAAAATTATATTTGATTAAATATTTTGAAGAAGAGAATTAAAAAAATTAGTTTTTTCATATAGATAAGATTCTTATAGTTTATCAGAATGAAAAAAATCACATAAAATATGAAAAAATTTAATTTCTATCTATTAAGAGTTGAAATTTTTTTTTCTAAACATATTTATAATCTTTAAATAAAACGAGTAAATTTTTTTTATTAAAAATATAATAAATATTTTACATAATTTTTTTAGAGAGATGGATGCTTAATTAGAGATAAGTATTTTTGAAATATGATATTTTTTTCATAATCAAATATATATATATATATATAATTAGCTTTTCATGAGGCATAAAAAAATATTTGTTTCCTATAAATCAAAGAAATCTTTGCAAATGTAGATATTTTTAGTATAACAAAAATACTCTGCTCATGAGATCAATGTTTGTATTTTATCATAATCTCAATAATATAATTTTGATTGGATCCATATCCTTTAAAAGAGGAGGACAGACCATTGCGAATCCTGGACTACCGAGGTTTTAGTGCGAGGACGGACATGCCTCTCACGTGCATTTCGGTGGTCTCACGGGCATTGACGTGCCAAAAACTAGTCTATTATATGTATCTTATGGGACCCATATTTTGTCGCTTCTGTAGATTTTGTGGCGGGGGGGTGCGGTAATCTGGAGTGCAAAAAAAGGCTTGATGCTTTCTTTATTACTTGTGGAACCAAGAACTTTTAAAGCCTGCAGGATTTCTTTTCTTGCTTGCCTTTGAATTGGGTCTCGTCTTGAAAGCCTTGCACATGTGGAATGAGAGACATGGATAAAGGGCGGGTGGGCAAGGAAGGGAATAAAGAGGACATAGAAGGAAATTGGAATGACAATGATTTATTAACATCTATGTTCTTTTCTGATTTTCTATACTAGTGGGCTCCTGCTTGTAGAGTAGTCAATTACTCAAAAGAAATGTATCATTTTAATATTTTGACATTGTGATTCGTTTGAATTATTCAACTAAGAAATATTTGATTGGAGGTATTTGACTCCGAAATAAAACTAAAAACGAGTGACTCTCGTTTCAATCATTTAATTAGAAAAAAATTTATTTTTATTTCAATTACAAAGAAGAATGATCTGAGCCTTTCTTTCCTTTTTTTGAGATTAGATGAATCGATAATTTTTGCAATGCTCCACCCACCCCGAGGCTACATAAAAAAAATTTCTCACTTTTCAAATTCAAATTTTAAAATCTGAAAGTTAGTTTTTTTTTAGTTGCATGGAAGAATTTGAATTTTAAATGTTGACCTAATATTAGAGGGGAATTTGAAATTTGAATTCAGTGTTGATGGGATGAAAGGGGATTCTTTTTTTCTTGTTTATTCTTTTGTTATTCTCTTTTTTCTTAATAAATTAGATAGATTTTTTTCTTTTTTATTAAAAAAAAAAAAGAAGAATGGATCGGCATGTGAATGCCCTAATCCTTCAAAATCCAGTTCCTATTCTATTCTAGCATTCAAATCCCATTCCTATTCCATGCATGAACTAAATGCGTTGAGGGACATGACCTTTCCGATTCTAATTCCAATTTTTTTTTTTTTTTTTGGGAAAAAGCAACTAAGGTATTTTGCTTGGTCTTGCACTTAATATTATTCCATTGCAGCTGACGCTTTCTGGTTAGGTATTGACCTGTCTAAAGGCCACTAGCTTTACTGGACCAAGCCCAAAAAATCTCCATCCATGAGCAGCAAATGTTTATTTCTTGATACATATCAATTACAAAATTAGATTATTGATTTTTCAAGTCATGGATATCACTGAAGATTGAAAAATGCATCGCAATCATCATGCTTCTTGAAGAGCATTTAACACAAAATATGAGCAAAAGGAGCATACCAGATGCTGTCCCAGGTTGCATGGAGCAATTTTTCACAATGACAAATTTGCAAAACTTGTCAATGAGAGGGTGCAATGAGTTCATACTGAAACGCCAACCCCATATCCATTTGTCAAAGCAACTTTAATTGTGCTGCAAAATTTAGCATCATGGTGGTCAAATTCCATCTTCCTGTCAATTTCCTCATGTCATATTTCTTCAAAACAAAATCATGCTGTAGCCTGGTGAAGCACCTGAAGAACAAACAGAGAGTTCAAAGATAGAAACTTAAGGATATTGGCGGTGCATTTTTATCCTCAGAGGATTTGGTGAAGATTGGATAGGTTAACAGTGTTTTCATTACAAAAGAAATATCAAACTCGGTATGCTATCTTTTTTTTTTTTCTCTTCTTGTTTCATGGAATGAACTATAGATTTGTGAGAAGCCAAAAAAACATGAAACAGGTTTTAAAGAAGAACAGTGTAAAGGTATTTTGAGGAGTAAACTTGTTCACCATAATAGAAGGCTGAATAAGAAACGAAACAGTCTGCAGAACAGAAATCTCATCAGACAAGCTAGAACTTATTACAAATTTATGATAGAGAAAAGGTCTTTGGCCAAAGAAAGCTAGTCGGTAGTCACGTAGTTTTGTCAATTCTATCAGCAGGTTCTTCATTCTGCTATTAACCTGAGCCTTCTGGGGGAGTTCTCAACTGATCATGGTCGAAGTAGATAAGCTGTCATTATCAAATAGATGCCATCTGAAACCAGCAGGAAGTGACTCACAGATCCAGCTGCCTGCTGTTTTGAATACCATATATAGTTCTGCCTTTCAGAAAGAGTTTTCTTCGAATGTAGACAAAAGTCTATGATAATGACTTTTAGCAGGTTACATCTGAAGGATATGGCATGCCAAGGGGGACCAAATTACTGCTTTGAGATGAAATATTAGAAGTAGAAAGTCTAATTTTGTTTTTTCAGCCTAGCTCATATGAAAACTATTGCTCGTAAACTTATTATGTGGCTTTGATTCATCGACAAACCAAACACATGATGCATTTAACATGTGACGTCATATGCAAAATGCTCAACCTTAGGATTCAGAAGTCTCTTCTAACATTAGTGAGCTATTACCGAACGAATTCTAGGAGCAACTCAGATTGCAAATTAACTATGAGATAATAAAAGGTCATTAGTTGTAAGTAAAGAAAATAAGTTGTCGTGACCCAAGCCCAAAGCCAATTAAGAAGACCCAAGCCCAAACCCAATTGAAAAAAAAAAAAAAAAAAAGGAGAAACAGAGAAATCGGGAAGAAGACTCCCGATGGGAGTCTTCTTCTCCAATGAGCCACCGTGGATCGGGAGTCCTAAGACCACTAGAGGTCCTAGGGCTCTCTATAAAAAGACCTTCCCCCTTCCTAAGAACCCCCCATCGGTCTTCCTCCCTCTCTTCCTCTCCGATTTCTCCGATTGAAGCCGCGGCCCCTTGATTCATGCTCACCACGATTTCTTGCCGGCGGGATCACCGGAGGCTGAGGTAAGCCTTCTTCCTCTTCCTCTCTTCTCTCTCCTTCTTTCCATGCCTCTGTGCACGACTGCCGGTGATAGTGTCGTCGGATTTCGTCGGAGAAGGGACCCCCCTGTTTGGCCTCTTCTTCTCTTTGATTTTTCGGTGCTAGCGATCACTGCCGACCGCCGGCCTTGGCCTCTCCAAACTCGAGAGAGTTGCCCCCCTGCCGCCGACCTTCGCCGTGCCGGCTACAGTCCGGACAACCGATCAAATGGAGGGAACGGTCGGTCCCTTGTTTTGGCCAGGGAAGAACACGAAAAGAGAAGAAAAGAAAAAAAAGAAGGAAAAAAAGAAAAAAAAGAAAAAAAAGAAAAGAAAAGAAAACAAAGAAGAAAAAAGAAAAAGAGAAGAAAAGAAAAAAAAAGAAGGAAAAAGAGAAAAAAAAGGAAAAAGAAAAAAAGGGAGAGAGAGAAAGAGAAGGAGAGAGAGACTTTCCCTCTCTGCTCTCTCTCTCTCTTGGATTTTTTTTAAGATTGATGGATTTTAAAAATAATAATAAAAATAATAATAATAAAAAAAATATAAAAAGAGTTTTCATGGGTCAATCCAAAAAATCCTGGACGCTGTCATCTAGTCGATCCATGTGAGGACATTGAATTTTAAGAAATTTTATTTTTTTTGTTTGATAAAATTTTGATCAAAAATATGATATTCGACGTACCAAGTTCAGAGAAGGATTTTCAAGATTTCTAAGATTCCTAGTTTGGATTTTTTTTTGAGGTAAATAGTGTTTTACTTTTATTGAATTTATCTGATAAATTATAAATTTGAATTATATAAATTCATGGCATGTTTGTGATTGAAAATATTTGTTGAAATTAATTGTGATTGAAAATAATTATTAAAAATTTTTATGATTGAAGATATTTATTGAAAATTATTACGATGATGTATGATCATAAAGAATGATATCATTGATTGACTCGAATATCACTTATTTATATCGAAATAATATATGAATTAGAAGATAAATTGACAACCTGACTATGTAAAGAATCCTGCCAATGGAGGCATATACGTTGGCAAATGATTTATCCTGAGGATTTATGTCGTCATCGAGACCAGTGACATGTTGCCAGAGAGACCAGCGGTTCCGAAGGACTTTGCTGCCAGATGCTTCGCAGCCTACCACAAGAAGATACGGGATATTATGACCCTGCCATAGAAAAAATATGGTCATAGTTCATGGTTGGTAAGAAGAACTTAAGAAATTTTATGAATTTAAGATGATAAGCATAATTTAAAATTATGATGAATTGAAATTTTATATATGATTGATAGTGTGATGAATTAAATTATGAATTCATGAATTTACATGTTGATTATGTTATTATTAGTAAACTGATATGTACAGTATTATTGTCTGATTTATTCAGTTAAAGGTATACACTGCTTATTGGGCTATTTAGCTCATGATGAGTTTTATATTTTTTTTCTTTACAAATCCAGAAAATTAGCATGATGCGGGATTTTGGTTGGAAGAGCGATTAGAGATGGAGTTAGCTCATTTGATTTAGGATTTTCTCAGAATTGATGCAAGACTTTTATTTTAAGTGTTGACTTTATCGAACAATTATTTTTTTTCTTTTGACACTGAGTTTTGATTTGTTATTTGAACTAAGGTTTGATCATTAAAATTAAAAATTTATTTAACTTTATGTGTATGACATCATGATGAGATGCCTTGCATGCTTATGAAAAAATTTCTTATAAGTATACGGCGATTGCCATGACCTTCGACTCACAATCTCGGATCGGGAGCGTGACAATTTATATGGTATCAGAGCATAAGTAGATAGATAAAGACATATAGAATAGAATGAACGAGTGATGGGTAGATATTAAGAAATTTGAGAGGTTAGTTATGATGATTATGATCTAACCTGTCTTAAGTAAGTTTATAACTTTATTAAGGATAAGTTATCATCTAAAATTTATCATAGGTCAATATGCCTCCACGATGAATGAAAAATACTCAGGGAGCGGTAGGAGGGACATCAAATCCATTTGGTGATAACACTCCTCATTTGAATAGCGGCACATCTCAGTAGGAGGGAATCATTAATCCTACTGAAAATACTCCGATAGTACAGAAAGAGCCGAACATGACTCAACTAATGCAAACTCTGATTGGAGTAGTTCAAACACAGCAACAGTTACTTCAACAACAACATGCATAGCTACGTCAGCATCCTCCACTGACACCTAGACATGGAGAACATCCGATGCAGAAAAACAACATCGTCGAGTTTAAAAAGCTAGCTCCTCCAACCTTCAAAGGGACCATCGAGCCACTGAAAGCTGACAACTAGATTATGGAGATGGAGAAGGCATTCGTCGTGCAAAAATGCCACGATGATGAGAAGATCCGCTACACAGCATATCTGTTACAAGGTGAGGCATACAACCGGTGGCGTATACTTGAACAAAAATATGAACACGATAGGATACCATTCACTTGGGAGAGATTTTGAGATGAATTTTTTGACAAGTACTTTCCTCGAAGTGTCAGAATACAGAAAGAGCAAGAGTTCATTCATCTGAAACAGGAGAACAGATCCGTTGCAGAGTATGAAGTCAAATTCATGGAGTTAGCCAAGCTCGTTCCAAGATTAATTGAAATTGAGCAATATAGAGTACATAAATTTGAAATGGGACTGAAGACGAAAATTAAAAAATAAGCTGTACCCTATGAGTTAACTACTTGTGCCTCAGTTGTGAATAAAGCTCTAATAATTGAGAGAAAAGTTAATGAAGCACATACAGAAAGAGAACGGAATCAGAAGAAGAGAAATAGGTTTGGTAGAACTCAAGGACGAAATCAAAATAATAAGGGTCCAGCAAAGAAGCCAGCAAATGATAAGAATCGTGAGAATGAGACGGCTAAATATTCGAGATGTGGCCGAAGAGAGCATGAGTCTTCTAATTGTCCATGAAATACTGGTTCTTGTTTTAGCTGTGGATAGAAGGGACACAAAATTGCAGATTGCCCCCAGAGGAATGAGAATAGATTCACACAAACAAAGGATGGAAGTCAAAAGCCGAAAACTCAAGGAAGAATTTATGCACTCATACAACAGGATGCTCAGACCTCTAATGCTGTGGTGACAGGTATCATTCCTGTATCTGGTATTTATTCTTCAGTTTTGTTTGATTCTGGTGCCACACACTCCTTTATATCCACTACTTTTATTAGACAACATGATATAGTATGTGAACCTATGAAAACTAAATTATATGTTGAGACATCAGTATGTGGTATTTTGAATTCCAAAAGTATGTGCAAGTCATATAGTATCAGAATAGGAGAAAGAGAAATACCGACAGATTTGGTGGTCCTAAATATGCATGATTTTAATGTCATTCTAGGAATGAATTGGCTTGCTACTTATCATGCCTCTATATATTGTCATGGAAAGAGAGTGAACTTTCAAATACCGAAAGAATTAGCATTCAGTTTTGATGGAAGTACAAGAACCATCCTTCCACGTATTATTTCATTTGTGCAAGCTAGACAGATGCTAAAAAAAGGATGTAGAGATTATCTAGTATCAATAAAGAATACAAAACATGATGAATTGAAGTTACAGGATATTTCTATCATAAAATTTTTTTTGGATGTATTCATTGAAGATTTATCCGGACTACCACCGGACAGAAAATTGAATTTACCATTGAGTTGGCACCCAATACCGGTCCGATTTCTAAAGCTCCTTATCGAATGGTCCTCATGGAGTTGAAGGAGTTAAAAGATCAATTACAAGATTTATTGGATAAAAATTTTATAAAATCTAGTGTGTCTCCTTGGGGAGCTCCAGTCTTGTTTGTGAAAAAGAAAGATGGTAGTATGAGGCTTTATATCGACTATAGAGGTTGAATAAGAATACTATTAGAAATAAGTATCCTCTACCTTGAATCGATGATTTGTTTGATCAGCTGCAAAGTGCATAAATTTTTTCTAAAATTGATCTTCGTTCAGGATATCATCAGTTAAAAATCAAAGCAGAGGACATACCAAAGACTGCATTTAGAACTCGTTATGGACATTATGAATATTTAGTGATGCCATTTGGGTTAACCAATGCTCCAGCGGCCTTCATGGATTTAATGAACAGAATATTCAAATCCTATCTTGATAAGTTTGTTGTCGTATTTATTGATGATATCTTGATATATTCAAGAAGCAAATTGGAGCATGGAGAACATTTACGGTGTGTACTACAAATATTGAGGAAAGAAAAATTTTATGTCAAATTAAAGAAGTATGAATTTTGGTTGGACAAAATAGTCTTTTTAAGACACATGTATCTAAAGATGAAATTTCTGTGGATCCAACAAAAGTGAAAGCTGTGATACAGTGGAACAGACCTACAAATATTTTCAAGATTCGGAGCTTTTTGGGAATGGTAGGTTATTACAAACGATTTATAGAAAGATTCTCTCGCATAGCTGCACCTTTGACTCGTCTTACTCAGAAATGGGTTAAATTCGAGTGAACTGAGGATTGTGAACATAATTTTCAAGAGTTAAAACAACGATTAGTTTCAAGCCCTATCCTTAATACCAACAGAAAATGAAGGATTCACAATATATAGTGATGCATCTAAAAAGGGACTTGGCTGTGTATTGATGCAACATGGTAAGGTAGTGGCTTATACCTCAAGATAATTGAAACCATATGAACAGAATTATCCGATACATGATTTGGAGTTAGCTGCAGTGATTTTTGCCCTAAAAATTTGGAGACATCATTTATACGGTGCGTAGTGTGAAGTATTTACTGATCATAAGAGTTTGAAGTATATTTTTATGTAGAAAGAATTAAACATGAGATAGAAAAGGTGGTTAGAACTGTTGAAAGATTATGATTTAACAATTCATTATCATTCCGAAAAAGCTAATGTTGTCGCGATGCCCTTAGTAGAAAATCCATGAAAAATTTGGCTATTTTAATCACACATCAAAATCAATTATTGAAGGATATAAAAAAATTAGAATTAGACATTCGAGTATATGACTCAACAGTACGATTAGCCAACATGAGGGTTAAGAAACATTCATTGAAAGAATTATAGTCGTCCAGAATGGTGATTCACAATTAATGAAAATAAGAGATTCAGTGGAAGCTAGTGTTCAATCTGAATTCAAGATATATGATGATGATTCGTTGAGGTTCGAAAATAAAATTTGCATACCCAATGATTCAGTACTCAAACAAGAAATACTTCAGGAAGCCCATCAGACCGATTATACAGTTCATCCGGGAGGTACTAAGATGTATAGAGATTTAAAGAAAATATACTGATGGAATAATATGAAGAGAGAGATCGCTCAATTTGTGGCTCAATGTTTGGTGTATCAACAAGTTAAAGCTGAACATCAGAAACCTGCAGGATTACTTCAACCTCTTGATATTTCAGTATGAAAGTGGGAACATATCACTATAGATTTTGTAACTGGACTACCAAGACTTCAAGTAAAAATGATGCAGCCTGGGTGACTGTAGATTGATTGATAAAGTTTGCACACTTTCTACCAATTAGAGTTGGATTCACTTTGGAAAGACTAGCAAAAGTATATATGAAAGAAATTGTAAGGCTACATAAAATTTCAGTGACCATTGTATCGGATCAAGACAACAGATTTGTATCACAGTTTTGAAAAAGCTTACACAAGGCATTAGGAACAAAGTTGAACTTTAGTATAGCCTTTTATCTACAGACTGATGGCCAGTCAGAGAGAACTATTCAGATCTTAGAAGATATGTTGAGAACTTATATTTTAGATATGAAAAATTTATGGGATGAGCATCTACTTTTGATTGAGTTCGCTTATAATAATAGTTATTAGGCTAGCATTGGTATGGCACCTTATGAAGCATTATATGGTAGAAGATGTCGATCACCGATTCACTGGGATGATGTTGGTGAGCGAAGAATATTGGGTCCTGAACTTATTCAATAAGCAGTCGAGAAGATTCAATTAATTAAAGAACGACTTCGGACAGCACAAAGCAGACAGAAAAGTTATGCAGATAACAGGAGATGGAAATTAGAATTTCAAA
Source organism: Elaeis guineensis (assembly GCF_000442705.2). Classification (NCBI taxonomy): domain Eukaryota; kingdom Viridiplantae; phylum Streptophyta; class Magnoliopsida; order Arecales; family Arecaceae; genus Elaeis; species Elaeis guineensis. The sequence goes on along the minus strand of NC_026008.2, from coordinate 38,559,984 downwards.
TTGGTGACTATGTATTTCTCAAAGTGTCTCCTTCAAAAGAAATCTCAAGATTTGGCATTCGTGGCAAATTGAATCTTAGATATGTGGGTCTGTTCGAGATTTAGAAAAGAATTGGTGAGGTGGCTTATAGACTTGCTTTACCACCTTCACTTATCGGAGTACATGATGTTTTTCATGTTTCTATATTGAAGAAATATTTATCAGACCCAAGTCACATTGTGAAACTTGAACCATTGCAAGCTAGAAAGGATCTATCATATGAAGAATATCCTGTACGGATCGTGGACCATAAAGAACAAATGCTGAGACGTCGCAACATTCCTCATGTCAAGATACAGTAGAGTCGACATTCGGAAAGAGAAGCTACTTAGGAACTAGAGGAAGAAATGAAGCAAAAATATCCCTACCTCTTCGAGACCACAGGTATGACAAATTTCGAGGATAAAATTTCTTTTAGGGGTGAAGAATGTCATAACTCAAGCCCAAAGCCAATTAAGAAGACCCAAGCCCAAGCCTAATTTTTTTTAAAAAAAAGAGAAACAGAGAAATCGGGAAGAAGACTCCCGATAAGAGTCTTCTTCTCCGATGAGCCATCGTGGATCGGGAGTCCTAGGACCACTAGAGGTCCTAGGGCTCTCTATAAAGAGACCTTCCCCCTTCCTAAGAACCCCCCACCGGTCTTCCTCCCTCTCTTCCTCCCTGATTTCTCCGATTGAAGTTGCGGCCCCTTGATTCGTGCTCGCTATGATTTCTCACCGACGGGATCACTGAAGGCTGAGGTAAGCCTTCTTCCTCTTCCTCTCTTCTCTCTCCTTCTTTCCGTGCCTCTGTGCATGACTGCCGGTAACAGTGTCATCGGATTTCATCAGAGAAGGGACCCCCCCTATTTGGCCTCTTCTTCTCTTTGATTTTCCAACGCTGGTGATCACTGCCGACCGTCGGTCTTGGCCTCTCCGAACTCGAGAGAGTTGCCCCCCTGCCACCGACCTTCGCCGCGCCGGCTGTGGTCCGAACAACCGATCAAAGGGAGGGAACGGTCGGTCCCCTGTTTCGGCCAGGGAAGAACACGAAAAGAGAAGAAAAGAAAAAAAAAGAAAAAAAAAGAAAAAAAAGAAAAGAAAAGAAAAAAAAGAAGGAAAAAGAGAAAAAAAAAAGAAAAAAAAAGGGAGAGAGAGAAAGAGAAGGAGAGAGAGACTTTCTCTCTTTGCTTTCTCTCTCTTGAATTTTTTTTAAGATTGATGGATTTTAAAAATAATAATAATAATAATAATAATAATAAAAGAAATATAAAAAGAGTTTTCATGGATCAATCTAAAAAATTCTGGACGCTGTCATCTAGTCGATCCATATGAGGATATTAAATTTTAGAAAATTTTATTTTTTTTATTTGATAAAATTTTGATAAAAAATATGATATTTGACGTACCAGATTCAGAAAAAGATTTTCAAGATTTCTAGAATTCCTAGTTTGGATTTTTTTTTAGGTAAGTAGTATTTTATTTTTATTAAATTTATCTGATAAATTATAAATTTAAATTATATAAATTTATGGCATGCTTGTGATTGAAAATATTTGTTGAAATTAATTGTGATTGAAAATAATTGTTGAAAATTTTTTATGATTGAAGATATTTGTTGAAAATTATTACGATGATGTATGATCATAAAGAATGATATGATTGATTGACTCGAATATCACTTATTAATATCGAAATAATATATGAATTGGAAAATAATTTGAATTGACAACCTGGCTCTGTAAAGGACCCCGCTAATGGGAGCATATACGTTGGTAAATGATTTGTCCTAAGAATTTATGTCGCCAGCAAGACCAGCGACATGTCACCATAGAGACTAGCGACAAACTACCAGCGAGACCAGCGGTTCTGAAGGACTTTACTGCCAGATGATTCGCAACCTACCACAAGAAGATACATGGTATTAGAACCCTATCACAGAAAAAATATAGTCATAGTTCATGGTTGGTAAGAAGAACTTAAAAAATTTGTTGAATTTAAGATGATAAACATAATTTGAAATTATGATGAATTGAAATTTTATATATGATTGATAGTGTGATGAACTAAATTATGAATTCATGAATTTATATATTGATTATGTTATTATTAGTAAACCGATATGTACAGTATTGTTATCTGATTTATTCAGTTAAAGGTATATACTGCTTAGTGGGCTATTTAGCTCATGATGAGTTTTATATTTTTTTCTTTACAGATCCAGAAAATTAGCATGATGCGGGATTTCGGTTTGAAGAGCGATTAGAGATGGAGTTAGAGCTCTTTTCCTAAATAATATAAAAAAAATTATTTACAAAAATAATTTAAAATCTAACTTTTTTATTAAAGTAATGCAAAAGGAGAAAACGCCATTTTGAATGGCATTTTTTCCCCTTCCACGTCACCCCTTTTTTCCACGACGGCATCGTCTCAAAAAAAAAAAAATGAAACGCCATTTAAAATGGTATTTCTAAAAACACTATTTTAAATGGCATTTTTACAAACGCCATTTTGACTGACGTTTTTAAAAATGCCATTCAAAATGGCGTTTTCTATTTTTTCCACAAAAAAAAAAGGAAAAAAATTGAGAAAGAATGGAAAAAAATAATTTTTAAAATTTTAAATTAATAAATAAATTAAAATTTTAATTTTGATTGAAATTTAAAATATAAAAATTTGAATTTATAATTTAAATAAAAAAAATAATTTTAGATGTTTTTTTTTCAATTTTTTTTTAAAAAATGTCTAAAAAAATCTTAAGAAATTAAAAAATTAAAAATATCATAGAAAAAGAAAAAAAAGAGAAAGAAATATGAAAGAAATAAAAATTTTAAATTTAATTGAAAAACATCATTTCAAATGCTTGTCAAAAAAATTTAAAAAAAATTTAAAAAATAAAAAGTACCATTAAAAAATAAAAATTTTTAAAAAATTTAAAAGAAATAAGAATTATAATTTAAAATTTAAAAAAAATAAAATTTTTAAGATTAATTGAAATAAAAATATTATTTCAAATTACTTTCTCAAATTAAAATTAATTTATTTAAAAATATTTGAAAAAATAAAAAAAATAGCCTAAAAAAATTTCATAAAAATAGAAAGAAACGTAAAAAAATAGAAAAATTATATAACTATAAATTTGACTAAAAAAATTTAATTTGAATTAAATTTTGATAAAAAAATAAATGCATAAAAAAGTGAAAAAATGAGGAAAAATGTGAAAAAAAATTTATAAATTGAACTTTAAAAAAAATAAAAATTTTAACTTTAATTCAAATAAAAAATATCATTTCAAATTACGTTGTCTATTTAAAATTATTTTTTAAAACAATTATCTCAAGAAAAGTAAAAAATATTGTAAAAAAATAAAAAATACTCTAAAAAAGAAAAAAAGGAAAAAAATAGAATTGAAAAAAAATAAAAATTGTAATTCTAATTGAAAAACAAAATTTTTAATTTTTAAAAATAAAAATAATAATTATAATTGAAATAAAAAATATCATGTTAAATAATTAAATTAATTTAAACATAATTATTTAAAAAATATTTTAAATAAAAGAAAAGAATACGTAATAGAATGCTAAAAGGATAAAAATAGAAGAAAACTAAAATTATAATTTCAAATGATAAAAATTTTAAAATAAATTTAAAAAAAAATATCATAAAAAAATAAATAAAAAATAGTAATAAAATAGAAAATATAATTATAAATTAAAAAAAAAATTAATTTTAATTTAAATTAAAAATTATCATTTAAATTATTATCCTCATTATTTTATTAAATTTATTTATTAAAAAATCATAAAAAAATAATTAAAGAAATTTAAAAAATTTAAAAAAATCAAAAAAAAGGAGAAAACGCCAAAGAGAATGGCGTTTTCTCCTCCCCCAACCCCTTCTTCTCTCCTTCTCCCTTCTCCCTTCTCCCTCTTCTCCTTCTCCCTTCTCCCTTCTCCCTCTTCTTTGGCGTCTCTCCGGCAGCACGACGGCACGGCGACGAGCTCTCGACGGTGGTGAGCTCTTCCCGCCTCTCTCTCCCTCTTCCTCTCTCTCTCTCCCTCTTCCCCTCTCTCTCTTTTCCCATTTCTCTCGTGCCGACGGTGGGCCGCGCACCCCGACGGCGGGTCCCACACCCCGACGGCGGGCCCCGACCCTCTCCTTTCCCTCTTCCTCTCTCTCTCTCTTTCTCCCTCTCTCCTTTTTCCTTGGCCACCAGCCACAGACGGCCGGCGGCGGGCCGCGCACCCCGGCAGCGGGCCCCGACCCCCTCCTCTCCCTTTTCCTCTCTCTCTCTTCCTCTCTCTCTCCCTTTTCCTTGGCCGTCGGCCACAAACGACCGGCGGCGGGCCCCGCATCCCAGCGGCGGGCCCCGACCCCGTCCTCTCCCTCTCCCTCTCCTCTCTCTCTTCCTCTCTCTCTCCCTTTTCCTTTGCCACCGGCCACAGATGGCCGGCGGCGGGCCGCGCGCCCCGGCGGTGGGCCCCGCATCCCGACGGTGGGCTCCGACCCCCTCCTCTCTCTCTCCCTTCTCCTTGGCCGCCGACCACAGACGGCCGGTGGCGGGCCGCGTGCCCCGACGGCGGGCCCCGCATCCCGACGGTGGGCCCCGACCCTCTCCTCTCCCTCTTCCTCTCTCTCTCTCTTTTCCTTGGCCGCCGGCCACAGACGGCCGGCGGCGGGCCGCATGCCCCGGCGGCGGGCCCCGCATCCCGGCGGTGGGCCCCGACCCCCTCCTCTCTCTCTCTTCCTCTCTCTCTCCCTTCTCCTTGGCCGCCAGCCACAAATGGCCGGTGGCGGGCCGCGTGCCCCGACGGCGGGCCCCGCATCCCGATGGTGGGCCTCGGCCCCCTCCTCTCTCTCTCTTCCTCTCTCTCTCCCTTCTCCTTGGCCGCCGGCCACAGACGGCCGGCGGCGGGCCGCGCGCCTCGACGGCAGGCCCCGCGTCCCAACGTTGGGCCCCGGCCCCCTCCTCTCCCTCTTCCTCTCTCTCTCCCTTTTCCTTGGCCGTCGGCCACAGACGGCCGGCGGTGGGCCACGCGCCCCGACGGCGGGCCCCGCATGGTGATGGGATATGGCAGGTCCGACACGATGGGCCGCGATGGCAGTGGGGCCTACGGGCTTCGGCGGTCACTCTGTGATGGTTCTCGGCGGCGGCTCCACGACGGCCTCGCGAATGGTCGTTTATTTCAATCTTTTTTTTATCTCATTAATTTATTTTTATTTTTATTTTTATCTCATTAAATTCAGATGTATTTTAAATTTTTAAATATATTGCATTTCATGAAAACGTAGACCCATCAATTGACCAATGTAGAATATTCTACGTTATCTATATAAAATATATATTAAATATATATTTTTGTACGGATATCGTAAAATATATACATTGGTCAATTGATTGTCCAGTTTGGACAGTTTGAAAATTATATTTAATTCTATAGATAATTACATTATTTGAATGATATGCGGAGGGTTCGAGAGAAATTTCGGACAGTATTTTTCTTTAGTTCTCCTCACACATTTTGAGTCGTGTGGGGAGAACTAAGGAGAAATACTGTCGAAATTTTTTTCAGTCTTTTTTGCGTATCGTTTGATTAATGTAATTAATCTATAGAATTAATGCAATTTTTGAATGGGATAGGATCTATCTGTACCTATTTGTTGATGATATGGTGCATGTATCATATAAATCTTTTGAAACGATAAAATAATTAATAATATTAAATAATAGTGTTGATCTTTTTCGTAGGTTTCTCTGAGAAAATGACCAGTACTCGAGTTCGTATACTATTGTATTATGATGGCATGATATAGAATGATGAAACTGGTATGCAGTACAGTCACCCTGCAAATCGGATGATTAGAGTATCTTCATCATTATCACGTCAAGAATTATTGGATCATTTATACAGCAGTATTCCTGTAGACAAAAAAAAATATGAAATAAAATTGAAATAAAAATCTTCTAATCTGTCGGGACAGTTAATACAGAGTAAATATATTTTGATTCCAATTGATGACGACAAAGATGTCGAAGAAATGCTGACTTTTCCTTTGAAATTTTCAGAATGTCGATTTTTAGAATTATATATTGAAAAGGAAGATGTACCAAGCTTTGGATACCATAGTCGGCTTTTAACTCAAGCGGATAATAATGTTGGGCCTTTCTCACCTTTCGTAACTCCTATGATGCAAACCAATAGTGTTGAGGCCGATTTTGCAGAACAACATTCTACTACTGTCGGTCCTAGTTGTCCAATTATTCGAAGTGCTATGGTGACTTCTCCTCTGTCTTCTGCTATAGTGACTTCTCCTTTGCTAGAAGTAGTGGTAAGTACGGGAGACGATACTCATATAGAAAATGATGACTGGGTAGTCGGTGGAATAAATTCTGATAGTCTGGGTTTTGAGTCAGATGAAAATGGAGATGAAGACTATTGGATGGATGAGGACAGTGGCAGTAATGATGATGATGATGAAGATGAGAATGATGATGAAGATGTTCAAGCTAATATTAATGTGGAAGAACCTCAACCTCGCTTGCACGAACCTCCATAATATTTTAAGGATATAAATTTAGATGATGATGGTTGTGTTAGTGCTGGTCGAAGATTGAATTCTGACAATCAGTTTTGGGACTCTTCGATGACTGAATTTTCTAAAGGTCTAATGTTTGAGAGTAAAAATTATGTAAGGAGAGCTGTTGATCTTTATCACATTATGAAGCATCGTACATACAATGTAGTTCAGTCGCATTCGAAATTATGGTCCGTACGATGCGCATCATCAGATAATGTTCAGCATTGTAAATAGAGGCTTCGTGCTGCATTGTTGAAAAAACATGGATATTTTCAAATCATAAAATGTGAAGGTCCTTACACTTGTTTGTTTACGGGATTGAGTCGAGACCACAAACATGTCAGTGAAAGGATGATTAGCACATTAGTCTGACATATTAAATTTATTTAATATTAATACATTGTGAAACAGATGGAACGTTGCATTCAATGTTCATCACGTATCGACGAGAGTGGCACGGGTTTATAGGTGCCAGTTGGATACATTAGTTGATACATCTAGACGGATAAATTTTAAATTTTTTACAAATATTATTTTACAGTATTCATAATCTATTAAAATTTTAGCTTACTAATTTTTTTTATTTTAACTATATCAGTTTTTATGGGAGCCATATACAGATGGGATATTGGCTATACTACTGCAGATGTGTACAGTTGGACATGACATATGGACTGCTAGGGTGCCACTTATTTATTTTGATGTGGTAGAGTGACATCTTTCCGATCGTGTCCTGCGGTAGTTTGGTCAGACTCAGGGCATCCCAGAGCAGTTTGATACCAGCCAGGGACTTCATCGTATTGATCGATAAGGGAGAGCTCGTATTGACTGGCATATCAGACATGCAGAGTACATCGATATTTGGGATGCATGTCGAGATCACATTGTTCATGGTGATCCTATTTTGAGAGGCCATTCATATACTGATGACTACATGGCTTGGTTTTTTAGCATTACGGTGCGAGTCATTGGACAGTCTCAGTATGCAGTTTCTGGATACGAGGGCGAGAGTTCTACTGTGCGTTTTTTGATAAGATTACGAAAATTACTTTATATTATTTGTATTATATTTTTATTTTATATTTTACACTATACTGACTGTTTTATTTTTATTTTGTAGACTGATTCTATGTCGGATCTCGTGTTGGACGCTCGTCGTGCTTTATCTACGACTGATGAGGACAAGCGGATTCGGATACTGCAGGAGATAGAGAGAACAAGTTCTGAAACATTGGTGGCGATTGGTGTTGATCCACATACCTGTGCGCCTTGGTATGGAGCAGCTCTGGCGTCAGATATGAGTTATACGCCATCACCATATGTTTCACATATGCCATCACCGCATATTCCGCAGATGTCATCATTCGATGCTGCACAGATGCCACCGTCTTTTGATCCACAGATGGCAGCGCCTTCTTCTTCCTACATCCCCCAGATGATATCATCGGGTACCAGTTGGCTACATGAGGATGATACTTTTTTTTCAGGTCCATCCGTGTATCCAGATGAGAGAGTTGAACGGGTCTCTTAGTCCGTAGATGATCCGACAGCATCAGTTATTCCTGAGCAGCATGATCAGCAGATCTCCTCCACTGATATAGGGGAGGAGCCATCACAGCAGGAGCAGCCAGCGAGGACCTTCCAGAGAAGGTCCAAGCGACCACGGGCACCGCGACGTCCTTGTGGGACTTAGTCTTTGTTATATTTGTATTTAGTATTTTTTATATTTTTATTGTACTATTTTTTTGTACGTTTGACATTTTTATTCTATTTAATAATATTAAATATTGATTTTATTTTATATTATTTAATTTCAAGTGATCGGATATTATGATTTGTGCATATGGATATACATATTCGAACATGTCTCAGAACATTAGGAGAGAAAAAGTTATGCTAAAAGGACTATAAAAATTATAACGTAAATAATAATATATCGAATGTTGCTCTTTGAATTGATTTTGATGGTTACAAAGCATTTGAAAGGATTACTAATGATTTTGGCTTGAAAAAAGATTTATTGTATTTCAGGGGTAAAATCATAATTTTATCAGATCTGATTCGGAAGTCTCAAGAGCAAGAACAAAAGATGTGTAATCTATTGGAGGCAATTTCAACATTTTTGGAAGTATATTTTGTAAGAAAAACAGGTTTATATTTTTGAGTCGACCCCATGAATCGACTCATAGCTAAAAGGGCTGAACGGCACGTAAAATTTTTGGCTGCCACACTCTGTGAGTCGACCCCTTGACTTTCTTTCTGGTAATTTTTATTTTTTAAATTTATTTTTTTTATATTGTTTTTAAAAATTTTAATTTTAAATGAGAAAAGTAAGTTGAAATAATTTTTTTTATTTCATTTAAAATTAGATTTTTTTTAAATTCTAAATTATTTTTTATATTTTTTTACCGACCTTCTGATGCCGGTGGCCAACGAAAAAGAGGGAGAGAGAGAGGAAGAAGGAGAGAGAGGAGGCAGCTCACCGCCATGCCGCCGGAGAGACGCCGGAGAAGGGAGAAGAGGGAGAAGGAGAGAAGAAGGGTGGAAAGGAGAAAACACCATTCCCTTTGGCGTTTTCTTTTTTTTTTTCTTTTTTTAAACTTTTTAAATTTTTTTCATAATTTATTTAATTATTTTTTTCTAATTTTTTAATAAATAAATTTAAATAAAATTTATTTATTAAATTTTTTAATGAGGATAGTAATTTGAATGATAATTTTTAATTTAAATTAAAGTTAATTTTTTTTAATTTATAATTATAATTTCTAATTTATTACCATTTTTTCTCTTTTATTTACTTCTTTTATGATATATTTTTTTTAATTTAATTTATAATTTTTATAATTTGAAATTATAATTTTAGTTTTCTTCCATTTTTATTTTTTTGACATTCTATTACGTATTTTTTTTCTTTATTTAAAATATTTTTTAAAAAATTATATTTAAATTAATTTAGTTATTTAAAATGTTATTTTTTATTTCAATTACAATTATAATTTTTATTTCTTAAAATTAAAAATTAAAAATTATATTTTTCAATTAGAATTATAATTTTTATTTTTTTAAAAATTCTATTTTTTCCTTTTTTTTCTTTTTTAAGGTATTTTTTTATTTTTTTAAAATATTTTTTTCTTTTCTTGAGATATTTTTTTAAAAAATATTTTGAAATGGACAACGTAATTTGAAATTATATTTTTTATTTGAATTAAAGTTAAAATTTTTATTTTTTTAAAAATTTAATTTACAAATTTCTTTTTTTCATATTTTTTCCTCATTTTTTCACTTTTTTATGCATTTATTTTTTTATCAAATTTTACTTCATATTAAAATTTTAATTATTTATTCAAATTTACAATTATATTATTTTTTTATTTTTTTTCATTTCTTTTTGTTTTTATGAAATTTTTTAGGCTATTTTTTTTATTTATTTCGAATATTTTTTAAATAAATTAATTTTAATTTGAGAAAGTAATTTGAAATGATATTTTTATTTTAATTAATTTAAAAAAAATTATTTCTTTTAAATTTCAAATTATAATTCTTATTTTTCTCGATTTTTTTAAATTTTGGATTTTTTAATGGCACTTCTTATTTTTTAAAAAAATTTTTAGACATTTTTAAAAAAAATTTAAAAAAAAAACATCTAAAATTATTTTTTTATTTGAATTACAAATTCAAACTTTTATATTTTAAATTTCAATCAAAATTAAAATTTTAATTTATTTATTAATTTAAAATTTTAAAAATTATTTTTTTCCATTCTTTCTTGATTTTTTCTCCTTTTTTTTTGGTGGAAAAAATAGGAAATGCCATTTTGAATAGCATTTTTAAAAATGCCGGTCAACATGACGTTTGTAAAAATATCATTTAAAATGGTGTTTTTAGAAACTCCATTTAAAATGGCATTTTATTTTTTTTTTTGAGACGATGCCATCGTGGAAAAAAGGGGTGACATGGCAGGGGAAAAAATGCCATTCAAAATGATATTTTTCTCTTTTGCATTACTTTGGTAAAAAATTAGATTTTGAATTATTTTTGTAAATAATTTTTTTTCGTATTATTTAGGAAAAGAGCTCGATGGAGTTAGCTCATTTGATTTAGGATTTTCTCAGAATTGATGCAAGACTTTTATTTTAAATGTTGACTTTGTCGAACAATTATTTTTTTTCTTTTGACACCGAGTTTTGATTTATTATTTGAACTAAGATTTGATCATTAAAATTAAAAATTTATTTAACTTTATGTGTATGATATCATGATGAGATGCTTTACATACTTATGGAAAAAAAATTTTATGAGTATGCGGCAGTTGCCATGACCTTCGACTCACAATCTTGGACCAGAGGCGTGACATAAATGCAGATTTGGTGGTGGATGTGGATAATATATATTGTTGCGGCCAATCCCCTCGTCGCCTGGTCGCCAGGAGCGAGCACCTGCAAAAGAAGTCTGCACTGACCGAAGGTGGCTCCGGCGGGGACCCTCCGACGGTCAAGTCAGAGAGGAGACTAGGCAACAGTAGAAAAGAATCAAGGAGCTCAACGAGAGAGAGAGAGAGCGAGAGCTAGAGAGGAAGAGTTCAGGGGTTTTGAAAGAAACCTCCTCCAGCACTGCTGCCTTCTCCGTTTTATAGTAGGGCACGGCATTGGGCCGTCATTAATGGCACAGACAATAGGAGAATTGTCAAATCACCGAAGACTGTCAGAGCCGTCGTGAGGCTGTCAAATCACCGTGGGGCTATCAAATCACTAGGGTTGACCCATGCCTTAGGTGGGATAATGCCCCAGGGCGGCTATGCCGCATGCCGCTGTCAGGACGGACAGTCTCCAGCAGTCGTACGGCATTTGAAGGAGTCGACCGACTGAATGTCGGTGCCTGGTTGAGGAATGTCGGGTGAAAACCCAGGGACCCTCCGATGGTCAGTCGGGCGCGTTGCGGGAGTCGGATATTGGGCTCCACAGTTCGGCCAGTCGGGAGCGGAGAGGGTCTGCCCGACCGACGTATACTCGGTCGGTCGGTGTCGGCAGTCGTCGGTCGGCAGAGTCGGGCGCTGATCAGGCGGGACCGATGGTGAGTCGGCGTGATGGAGACCGGTCGGTATATCCCAACAGTTGCCCCCCACTCCTAAGTCGGATGGTGTGCTGGCCAGCGTCTTTGCATGGGCGGCGGCGTCGGGCGAAAGGAGTGGATATCCATCATATTGTGTCTCGACTCTGGCGACCGTACCGTTGGTTGTGTTAGGATTTGACACCTCAAGATTCAGCCCACATTGTGCCCACAACGAGGTTTGCGGCGAAAAACGGAGTCCAACGAGACTAAGATCACCTGAAACGGAGCTCGGATGGAGGAGATACGAGCTTTTGAAGTCGGCACGAGATTCGAGGCAGTGGAGGACTGCCGGCGACCGGAGGCGGGCGGCAGCGGTGCGCAGGACGCGCGACCTAGGCCAGCGCGGGACACGCGACCCAGGCCCACGGCCCATGCGGGCGCGCGGCCCAACCTGGCGCACAGCCCAGGCGGGCGCGCGGCCCAGGCGCGCGCAGGCCTGCGCGTGGGAGCGGGCCGGCCCAGGCCAGCGGCCTGCTGGCCCTTTGCACCGGTCCACCATGGACTGGGCGGTCCATGGCTGGGCCTGTGGACCGCATGGGCGTTTCCCATGCGTTTCTCGCGGTCCACGGCACTATTCTGTGGACTGGAGCGCGATCGGAGGGCCCAGGTGGCTCCCGGTCTTGATCCGACGGTCTGGAACGTGATTTGGGTTGATTAAGGAGTCCTAATCATGATCTAAATCGTGATTAAAGTCTATAAAAAGCCCTGTACACAGAGAACAGAGGGCGTGGTTGGTTTTCTCGCGCCGTACGAACCCGAAAAGAGAGAGAGAGGCGGAAGCGCTGAGAGAGAAGGAGCAGGAGGCTCCTGGACAGCGGTCGCCAGGCACTTCAGGGGTTCAAGGGGTCTTCCAAGAGAGAGAGAGCTTTAGTGAGGGAAACTTCTAGTGAGAGAGAATTGGTTGTACAAGGGTTGAGAGTGAGGTCTCCTCTTTTAAAATTTTTTTTTTCATAGTGAAGTTTGCATGCCCCGTGGCTGATCCACGTATTTTGATTGTTTTTCTTTTATTTTGTTTCTTCTTTCTTCCTACTGCATCGCATGGTATAGAAAAGATCTTGGGAGGTGGTGTCCTGGCCAGACATCCACCCAACAAGTGGTATCAGAGCAAGGCAGTACAAAGACGCAGATTGCAGTGGTGGTGAGCAAGACTGAAGATGGAGAAGATAGGAACAATCAAGATGGAGATCAACAAGTTCGATGGTAAGATTAATTTCTCCTTGTGGCAGGCAAGGGTGAAGGACGTGCTCATCCAACAGGGGTTGATCGAAGCTCTCTTGTGCGATGAGAAGCCGACCACCATGGAGGTGCGGGATTGAAAATGGCTACAGATGCAGACGGTGAGTACCATCCGCATGTACCTGGCGGATGAGGTGGTAATCTATGTGCTGAGCGAGACTTCTCTGACGGTGCTGTGGTCGAAGCTCGAGGAGTTGTACATGGCGAAGTCTCTCACCAACACTTTTTTCCTCTGGAGGCAGTTTTACCAACTGCGGATGATTGAGGGACAGAGCGTGCAGGAGCATCTGAGCCACTTCCAGAAAATCCTCACCGACCTTCTCAGCGTTGGCAAGAACGTTGAGGAGAAGACCAGGGTGCTGGTTTTGCTGGCATCGCTTCCCCCTTCGTACGAGTCCTTGGTGACCGCATTTCTAGTGGGGAAGAGCACCATCAAGATGGACGAGGTCACTGCGGCGATACTCCAGAACGAGGTTCTCAGGAGGGAGAACCCAGCTTCGAGCTCAGGTGGCGGTAGCTCAGCTTTGGTGGCTTCTGGAAGAGCAGGAGGCGGTAGACGGAGTGACAGGAGATCGCAATGAGGGCGGTCTAAGTCTAGGAGGGACTTGAGCAAAATCAGGTGTTACCGGTGTGAGGAGTTAGAGCATCTAGCCAGAGATTGCCCTCAACTCAAAAATCGGATGGTGGCTGCTGTAGCGACGGCTAGCAGCGATTTAGATGGAGATGTCCTGGAGATATCTGACGAGGTATCTACTTCTTCCCAGCAGTGGATATGAGATTCTGCATGCCCCTATCATGTGTGTTGTAGAGAGGAGCAGTTTGACTTCTTGGAGAATAGTGAGGGCACTGTATATCTGCCAGATGGATCGAGCTGTGCGATCAGAGGTATTGGGATGGTCAGCTAGAGGACACATGACGGTGCAGTGAGGAGATTGGGGGAGGTCCGATACATACCCAATTTTAGACGGAATCTTATCTCACTTAGCAGACTGGATTCGAGAGGCTACAGGACGGTAGCTGGTGGAGAAATCCTGAGGGTGCTACGCGGCAATAGGATTGTGCTGGAGGGGAAGAAGGGGAGCAGAGGATATTATTACCTGGCAGGGAGCCCAGTGCGAGGTGGAGCTTCGGGAGCCAAGTGGAGCCCAGAGCGAGGTGGAGCTCCAGGAGGCGGATCGGGTACGAGACAGGAGACTCGGGAGGACGAGAGGCGACGTCGCAAGGTAAGATTCCTATTGCCGTAGGACGATGCTCCGAGTAGGTCTCAGGTCAGAAGGAGCACAGCATACGATGGAGATGGGATCGAGCAGCTTGGCTCGACTCCCATATTTGCCCATCCATGATCAGCAGGCGATTGCCCTAGGATATGGGGGCGAGGAGATTCAGAAGCTCTCAGAGTTTGGAGGAGGCCGAATATCGAGTCGAGATGAAGATTGTTAGGATTTGACGCCTCAAGATTTAGCCCATATTGAGCCCACGCAAGGTTCGCGGTAAAAAATGAAGTCCAACAAGATCAAGATCACCTGAAACGGAGCTCGGATGGAGGAGATACGAGCTTTTGAAGTTGGCATGAGATTCGAGGTGGTGGAGGACTGCCGGTGACTGGCGACGGGCGGCAGCGATGCGGCCGCAAGCGGCGGCGCGCGGGACGCGCGACCAAGGCCCGCGCGGGACGCATGACCCAGGCCCGCGGCCCAGGCAGGCGAGCGGCCCAGGCGGGCGCGCGGCCCAGGCGCGCGCAGGCCCGCGCGTGGGAGCAGGCTGGCCCAAGCCAGCGGCCTGCTGGCCCTTTGCACCGGTCCACCGTGGACCGAGCGGTCCACGGCTGGGCCTGTGAACCGCGTGGGTGTTTCCCACGCGTTTCTCGCGGTCCACGGTACTATTCCGTGGTCTGGAGCGCGATCGGAGGGCCCAGGTGGCTCCTGATCTTGATCCGACGGTCTGGAATGTGATTTGGGTTGATTAAGGAGTCCTAATCATGATCTAAGTCATGATTAAGGTCTATAAAAAGTCCTATACACTGAGAACAGAGGGCGTGGTTGGTTTTCTCGCACCGTATGAACCCGAGAAGAGAGAGAGAGGCGGAAGCGCTGAGAGAGGAGCAGGAGGCTCCTGAACAGCGGTCGTCAGGCATTTCAGGGGTTCAGGGGGTCTTCCAAGAGAGAGAGAGCTTTTGTGAGGAAAACTTCTAGTGAGAGAGAATTGGATGTACAAGGATTGAGGGTGAGATCTCCTCTTGTAAAATTTTCTTTTTCATAGTGAAGTTTGCATGCCCCGTGGAGGTGAGTCCTTTTATGGCTGATCCACGTATTTTGATTGTTTTTCTTTTGTTTTGTTTCTTCTTTCTTCCTGCTGCATCACGTGGTACTGAAAAGATCTTGAGAGGTGGTATCCTGGCCAGACATCCACCCAACAGGTTGGTCCGGTGTCAGGCATCTTATGAGTGTCAGGCGACTCATCGGTATCAGACGTCCCATCGGTGTCAGGTGACTCGTCGGTGTCAAACGTTCCGTCGGTGTCAGGCATCCCGTCGGTGTCAGGCATCCCGTCGGTGTCAGACGTCCTATCGGTGTCAGGCATCCCACCGGGAATAGAAACCACCGTTTTCGCCGTCTCTTCGAAAATGCGAACCACCACGACCCTTTCGCCACGTGGTGGGGAGCCGTTAGGCCGAACCCGTTCAGGCGGATAGAGTCGACGTGGCCTGATCTGAGGCAGGTGCGTCGAACCGTTGGGCCGAAGGAAGGCCCAAATATCGCCAGCATCACGATCTGAGAGATCCTCGCTGGTCGTGCCTTCATCTCGACCGTCGGGGGGCACTATATATATAGGGTCACTTGCATTCGGATTTTCACTTTCCAAACTTACTGTCGAGACTCTGGTTGAGCGGTCCCTTACCTCAGGTAACCGTCCCCATTGTCCTTTGTTCTCTTCCTCGCTTCCTCGTAGTCCTCCTTCTTCCTCTTTTATTCTTTGACCTCTGTTCCGGCGTAATGGCTAGAACATCTCCTCGAGGAAGTCAGTCGGGGAACCCGACGGACGATTCTCGGTCGATCCCAGAGGTGGAGGTCTCTTCACTTTCGGGGTCGAACGTTGATCGGCTCCGGGAGCAGTACTGCATCCCGGAGCAATTTCAGCTGTTCGCCACTGGAGCCAATGGTCGGGTTTACAGTCCGCCTGAGGGCCAGATGGCCTTCTACGTCGAGGACCTCCGGGCCGGTCTTCGCTTCCCGATTTTGGAGTTCGTCCGGAACGTGCTGGACTACTACGGGCTATGTCCGGCGTAACTTGTGCCGAACTCAGTCCGGTTGGTAGTCAGCTTCACCCTGTTGTGTCGGCTTTTGCCGACCAATCCTCGAATTTCACTCTTTCGAGCTTTTTTTGTTCTCCGACCCCATCCTAAAGTCCGAGGGTGGTGGTATTTCAATCCTCGGAAGGATCTCTCCTTCATTACCAGTCTTCCATCATCGATTATGGATGGAAGAACCAGTTCTTCTTTGTCTCTTCTTCCGTTTCTTGGGGGTTCCCTACCCGTTGGGAGGACCTCCGAACCCAACCAAACAAGAACAATCGGATGGAGGCCGGGGACCGGAAAGACTTCCACCGTCTGAAGGACATCTCGGTGCCGAAGCAGAAGGAGCTCATCACCGAGCAGGCCCTATACGATGCCGGTCTCAGCTCGATGCCCCACCTAGGTCTGTGTCTTTGCTGTTGTTGTGTTTTTTTTTTTCGATGTTGATCGTCTCTTGTCGTTGCAGATATGCCACCAAGGACGAGGTTGACGGCAGCCGACATCCGACAGCATGCGGCACGCAAGAGGCCGGTGCAAGGGGCCGAACCATCGCGGCCTCCCAAGAGGCCTCAGGTAGCTCCGCCGAGCGAGCCGACTGGAGCGGAGGCGAGGCCCGGCTCCAAACGGACGTCGGACCGGGAGCCCGTCATTGCACTGTCGGTGCCTACGGTGCCCGTTGAAGTCCCGTCCGAGGGACCATTGACCGAGGGAGCAGCCTCGCCCGAGGGACGGGCGGTCGAGGAATCGATCGAGGGTGTGTCGGCTGCTCAGCCAGTAGAAGAGGTTCGGGAAGAGGCGTGCGATCCCGAACAACCTGCGTCGGCGGCTGTCGCACCTTCGGGAGGGACCCAGTCGGGCTCGAGCATGCCCTCCTTTTTCGACGTCAGGGCCTGGGTGTCCGCGCGGGAGAAGGCCCCGGTGGCATCCGGTGACGACAGGAGGTCGGCCGGGGGTGGAGCGTCGCCGACTCCCTGTTTCCCGAAGGGATGTCGGCCCTGGCCAACCATGACTTGGCCAGGAGGCTATGCCAGGCGCTCATCCTTTCGGCCGACGTCGAGGCCATGAAGAATCAGCGGGTATCTGACATGCTATCCTCCTTCTATCCGACTATGATCCGGGTAAGTCTTCCTCCTTTCCATTTTCGTTATCGTTTTTCGTAAGTTCGGTCTTCTGACGGTCGGCTTCATTTTTTTGCAGCTGATTTATAACATATCCGAGCTGGAGGCCGGATATCGAAGATTCAGCGATCTGCACGCGGCCTGGAAGGATAAGGCCATGGCTGCCGAGGCCGATAAGGTCATACTGGTCGACCAGCTGCAGCAGTCGGTCGACCGGGAGGCCCGGCTTGAGGGGGAGATCTCCCGCCTCACCGAGGAGGTCTCCTGACTCACAGGTGCTCTGGCCGCTTCGGAGACTGAGCTGCAGTCGGCCCGGGACGACGCCAAGCGGAAGTCCCACACCGTTCGTCGGCTGCGTCATAAGCGGGATGACTTCGCCAAGGAGCTCAAGGCCAAACGCGAGCAGCTCCGAATAAGCCTAGGGAACCTCGCTAAGGCTGAAGAGAACCTGTCCACTGCTCAGGCCGATGCGGACATCGCAAGGGCGGAGGCGGAGTCGGCGAAGGAAGCCATGGGTCGGGCTGTGGAGGACTTCAGCGACTCCGAGGAGTACCGGGGGAAACTTCTGGAGAGAGGCTTCCTCTCGTACCGAGTGGGTACGAGGATGCTCGAAAAGCCATCCGGAGCTTGTATCCAGAGCTCGACGTCAGTAGCATCGTGCCGCCAGAGTCGGAGGCCCAAGCTGTGGAGGAGATGGCTGACCCGTCGTCGGGAGATCGCACCACCGTGGTAGAGGCCGACGCAGATCAGTCTACCGAAGGCCAGGCGGCTTCGACTCCCGAAGCGGCCCCGACTCTTGAAGCCCGAGTGGATGCGCCGACCGCCCCCAATCTTCGCCCGGTGGAGGAAGCCGACTCCGAAGATTAGTCGGTCTTTTGTTTTTACTTTTGTTCGGTATACTTGTAATCGGGCTTCGGCCTAATTTTGTAAACTTAGCTCGAGCATCAATGAAATCAAAATCTTTTTAATTTTGACTCTTCTTCTTCTTTCCTTTTTTTTTGGTCTCTATGTATCCTGGGATGTGTCTGGTGTGATTCACCGAAATGCTTTTGAACGCATAAGTCGTGAGCCCGACGTATTAGTTAGGACGTTCGGTAGGATCCTAGGTAACGATCCGGAATAGTCGGTAGTGCACGCCGTGGCAAAGGCAGAGCGAACTCCGACTTTAGATCAGCCTCTCGACTGTTGTATGACCTGACAGTCGAGTCTTGAGTCGAACGCTCGTCGCTCGGACGTGAGTCGGACGCATTCGTCGAGTCGAAGGTCGATCGATCTCTGGATATAGCTTGATGGCCGGATCATTCTGTAGGATCTGATAGTCGAATGTCGTCCAATGCATTCAGTCGGATGGCGTGTGACGCATTTAGTCGGAAAAATGATGACAAGTCGAGTTCCCATTATCCAGACCTAGGTCTGGTACATACGTCGCATTGTGTGATAAATGGTGGTAAGCCGAATATCCTTCGATCGATCGTGACCTAGTCAGTAAGTTGCGAACGCGACATTGGTCGCATTGGCGCTTTGCCTTTCTTGGCCGGGGCCAAGTCGGCAAGTTAGTTCGTCGTTCCGTCCGAGAGTTCGACTGTAGAAGAAGTGCGACTCCCGTCGTTATGGATACATCGGTCCTCGTAAGTATCCGATGCGTTGTTGGCGATCGGGCCGTTGATTTCTGATGGAACATCAGGCCCAAGTCAGGGCATCGGGGCTCGTACTTCTGACGAGTGCCGACCCTCAGTCGAAGAGTCGAGATTTTGGACTCCGAAATTTTGAAACTGAATTTGTATTCCGGACGAGGGGATACAAAGTTCACTGGTAGTACGACCTCAGATTGTCGGCATTCCAAGTCCGGGAGATGGCCGTTCCTTCTAGGGTCTCCAGTCGGTAAGCTCTCGGCCCGTGGGTGTCTGCTACCTTGTAGGGTCCCTCCCAGTTCGGAGCTAACTTTCCCTGGTCTAGAGGCTTCAAGACTTCTGCCTTTCTTAGGACTAAGTCCCCAGGCCTGAAAAGTTTCGGTTTGACCTTGGCATTGTAGTATCGGGCTACTCTCTGTCGATAAAAAGCCATACGAAGTTGAGCTCCAGGTCGGCCCTCCGACACTCAGAGTTGTCCGGCTCTTGATACTGCTCGACTCTAATCGATGGTAGCCCGATCTCGAGCGGTATCATCGCCTCTGTCCCATAGGCTAAGCTGAAAGGAGATTCTCCGATTGGAACAAGGGTGTCGTTCGGTATGCCCATAGGACGGAATTCAACTCCTCGACCCAGAGGCCTTTGGCTTCATTCAGTCGGGTTTTAAGTCCATGCAGAATGGTCCGGTTGGTCACCTCGACTTCACCGTTGGACTGTGGGTGCCCGACCGAGGTCAGTCGCTGCGTGATATGGAATCTCGCACAGAAGTCTCTGAAGTCCTGATTGTCGAATTATCATCCATTATCGGTGATAATGGTGTGCGGCAATCCGAACCTGAAGATGATGGACCTCTAGACGAAGTCTTCCATCTTCCGCTCGGTGATTTGCACTAGAGGTTCAGCTTCCACCCACTTAGTGAAGTAGTCGATTGCGACGACTATGAACTTTCTCTAGCCAGATGCCAGAGGAAAAGGACCGAGTATGTCGATCCCCCACTGGGCGAAGGGCCACGGGGCGACAATAGGGGTGATTTGGCTGGCTGGTCGGTGTTGTATGTTGGCGTACCTCTAGCACGGCTCACACCTCCGAACCAGCTCAACTGCATCCTTCCTCATAGTAGGCCAGTAGTAATCCTGCCGTAGGACTTTGTACGCCAAGGATTTGCCCCCCAAATGATTTTCGCAGATCCCTTCGTGTACTTCTCTGAGCGTGTAGTCCGCATCGGTCGGTCCCAAGCATCTGAGCAAGGGGAGGGAGAACGACCTTTTGTAGAGTCGGCCATCTATTATCACGTATTGGGAGGCCGACCATCGGAGCCGTTTGGCCTCCGCGGGGTCTTCAGGGCTAATTTTGTCGGTCAGGTACCGAACAATCGGATCCATCCAACTTGGTTCGGTAGCTAATTATAGCACCTCCTCAGCCCTGTCGATGCTCGACTGCTCGAGATTCTCCACGAACGTCCGATCCAAGGCGTCGTAAGCTGAAGTCGCAAGCCTGGAGAGTGCATCAGCCCGAGCGTTCTCCGACCTAGAGATGTGGGAGATCTCAAAATATTCGAGGCGTGCCACGAGATCTTTCACCTTCGGAGATACTTTGCCATAGTCGGGTCTCGTGCCTCGAATTCGTCCTTGACCTGCCTCACGATCAGCTGGGAGTCGAAGAAGACTCGGAGGCTGTCGATCCCAAGCTCTTTCGCCATCCTCAAGCCAGCGAGGAGTGCCTTATACTCAGCTTGATTGTTGGAGGCTTTAAAGTCGAATCGGAGGGCGTACTCAGTGACTACCCCCTCCGAGTTGGTGAGCAGGAACTCGGCCCCGCTCCCTCCAGCATTGAAAGCTCCATCGATGTGCAACACCCAGGTAGACCCGGGGTCAGGCTCCGAGATTGCAACTTCTTCGACGTTTCCGCCTTCTGACCCTTGGTCGGTTGTCGGGCACTCCGCAATAAGGTCGGCCAGGACCTGGGCCTTTAAGGCAGGTCGCGATCGGTACTGAATGTCGAACTCACTGAGCCTCATTGCCCATTTCGTCAGTCATCCCGATGTGTCGGGGCGGTGCAATATCGCCCTCAGGGGCTGGTCGGTGAGGACCACGATGGCGTGCGCTTGAAAATACGGACGGAGTCATTGTGCAGACATGATCAGGGCGAATATCATCTTCTCCGTCTTTGAGTACCGAGCTTCAGCACGGTGGAGCACTTTGCTGGTGTAGTATATAGGTTGATGGATTCGGCTCTCGTTCTCTCGGACGAGCACCGACCTAACCACTTCAGGGGAAGTGGCCAAATAGAGGTACAGCGTCTCTCCGACTTCCAACTTCGCAAACAGTGGCAGGGAGGCCAGGTACCTTTTCAGGTCCTCAAAGGCCTGCCGGCACTTATCCGACCAAGAGAAGTCCTTCACCTGTCTCAGGGTTTTGAAGAACGGGAGGCATCTTTTAGCCGACCGAGAGATGAATCGGCTGAGTGCGATGATTCTTCCGTTCAGCTGCTGGACCTCTTTCTTGGTGTCCGAATGCCGCATGTCGATGATTGCCTTTATTTTATCAGGGTTAGCCTCAATTTCTTGTTGAGAAATGAAAAACTCGAGGAACTTTTCCGAAGTCACCCCGAAGGCGCACTTAGTCGGATTCAGCTTCATCTGGTGTTGTCGCAGAGTGCGAAAAATTTTCTCGAGATCTCGAACGTGATCTGTAGTCTGCGCGCTCTTTATCAGCATGTCGTCCACATACACCTCTATGTTCCGCCCGATTTGGTTTTTGAAGATCTTATTGATGAGTCGCTGGTAAGTGGCTCCGATGTTCTTCAGCCCGAAGGGCATTACTCTGTAGCAGTAGAGGCCCTTGGCAGTCACGAAGGCTGTGTGCTCCTCGTCTTCGGGCGCCATCCGGATCTGATTGTATTCGGCAAAAGCATCCATGAAGCTGAGCAGTCGATGGCCGGACGTCGCATCTACTAGCTGGTCGATTTTCGGGAGTGGAAAGCTGTCCTTCGGGCAGGCACGGTTTAGATCGATATAGTTGATACAAATCCTTCAGCTCCCGTTGGCTTTTTTCACCATGACGACATTGGCGAGCCAGTCGGGGTATGTAGTTTCTCTAATGAAGCCCACCTCGAGTAGCTTGTCCACTTCTTTGTCGATGGCCTTCTATCTTTCAGGAGAAAAAGACCGCTTCTTCTGCCTCACCGACCTCATTGCTGGGTCGATGTTAAGTCGGTGTGTCATCGTCTCCGGGGGGATGCCCGACATATCCACTGCCGACCAAGCGAATACGTCGGCATTGGCCTTCAGCAACTCCACTAGCTGTCATCGCTCGGGGTCGGGTAATTGAGACCCGATCCAGACCACTCGTTCGGAATTCTCCGTTATCGGGATGGGAACAAGCTGTTCGGTCGGTTCACCCCGTTCTTCCTCTTCCCGTTGGTCCAACTTGTCGACCGTCAGGGAGCCCTTTAATTCGTTGCTTTGAGCAGAGATCTGGAAGCATCGGCGAGTGAGCTGTTGATCTCCGCACATCTCTTCGACTCCATTTTTGGTCGGAAACCGAACTAGCAGATGATACGTCGAAACTATCGCCCTGAGGGCGTTTAGTCCAGGCCTTTCAATTATGGCGTTGTAGGCCGAGGGCACTTGGACGACTGCAAAGGTCAAGTGGACTGTGCTTTGTCGTGGTTCGGTTCCAGCCGTCACGGGCAAAGTAACTTCCCCCTCCACCGTGACAGCATCTCCAGCAAAGCCTATCAAGGGTGTAGAGACTCTCTTGAGCCGGTCGGCCGACAGTCGCATTCGAAAGAAAGTCGAGTAAAATAAAATATTCATCGAACTTCCATTATCTACAAAGATCCTTCTTACATCATAATTTGCTATTGTTGCCGAAACAACAACAGCATCGTCATGAGGAGTTTGGATACCCCGAATATCTTCATTTGTAAAAGTAATTACATCATCTTCGCGCAGCTTCTTCGTCGGCTCCCCTCCAGCAGTCGTCCCCGGGTCCAGTCGTTTGGAGATCATGTTGATGACCCCGGTCGTAGGCTGGTTATTCGTTGCTTCTTCAGTCGGCTGGGGTCGTCGGTCGGTGACGGATCGAGTCGGTGGGTTTCTCCGAAATTTGCCGAGATACCCTCGGTGTATGAGGGCCTCGATCTCATCCTTGAGTTGGATGCACTGCTCGGTGTTGTGGTCATGGCCCCGATAGAATCGACAGTACTTTCGTCGGTCGAGGCCCTTTGCCTTCAAAGGCGAAGGCCGTTGCAGATATTCCTCCCCTTCGATCTCCATCAAAATCTGTGCACGAGGAGCAGAGAGAGGAGTATAGGAGTCATACTTGGGATGCATCGGCCTCGGACTCCGCCGTCGAGGCGACCTCTGGCTCCGCTGCTGGGGTGAGACATGTTTGTTGGTCGGGGGCCTGCTAGGCTTGGCAGGGGCCTGACCCTTCCTTCGCTTCTCCTTCGAGCCCTTGGCCTCAGTCAGGCGCCGATCGGAAGCTCCTTCATCCACACGCATGTACTTGTACGCGCGCTCCAGCAGTTCGGCATATGTCTGGGGGAGGATCTTGTCCAAAGAGTAGGTAAATCGGGACCCCCTTAGTTCCCTCTTCATGGCTGAGATGGCCATATCTTCGTTGAGGTCTCGGACCTCGAGCGTGGCCGTGTTGAGGTCTCATTTTCTCTCTGTTTGAGAGAAAAAAGGCTGTCCGAGGTTCGTGACGGCTTCCGGTTGGTGCTCAAGTGGGCCACAAAAGAATGCTCAAGCTGTCCAAAGGAGTGGATACTTCCTGGGCGAAGGTCGGAATATCAGGCCCTGGCAGCTTTGCAAAGTGTGGCGGGGAAGCCGATGCAAAGAAGGGCATCGGTCGCCCCTTGGATCGTCATGAGAGCCTTGTAGCTGTCCAGGTGGTCGACTGGGTTGGTGGAGCCGTCATAGGGCTCCACATGGGGCATCTTGAACCGACTAGGAATCGGCTCATCGAGGATGAGTCGGGAGAGAGGTTGGGCGGTCTGGAAGTCGACGTCGTTCGAGGACTTCTGTCCGTCCACCTGCAGCTGGACGAGCCGACGGTCGATTTCTTCGAACCTGCGTTCGTAGTCATCGGCCCGTCGGTGCTGAGAGACCCCGGGGGTGGAGTCTCACGATGAATCTGAGAGGGAGGCGTACGGTGTTCGCGGCCGCTTCTCCTTCCTTGCTCGTTCCAGCTGGAAAGGAGTCGGCCGTCGAGATCGATGGGTATCAAGCCGCGGCCGCCTCTCCTCTTCTCGGTGGGAGTGCTGTAACAGCTGCTCCTGAGGAGGAGACGGAGACCGACGCGGGTGCCGGCAGCTGCTCCTGGAGGGCATGGGGTGTGCCGCCGGTTGCTCCGCCGGTGAGTGCGGCAACCGGATTGGTTGTTGTTGAAGGCTCTTGACCGCGTCCGTCAGCACGGTCATCTGCCGCACGATCACCGCGATCTGCACCTCCGTGGTCACCACAGGATGCGGAGAGCTAGGTTCCGCCATGGAGGGTGGAGGAGAGACCTCTTCCCGACGGAAAGAGTGCCTCACCAATCCGGTGGCCCTCGACCGCTGAGCTCTGGTTCTTGTCATCTCGAAAGGATGTTTCGAGTTCTGTGGGGGTCGTAATCCCTGTCGATGCTCCTACCTGGCACGCCAAAACCTGTTGCGGCCAATCCCCTCATCGCCTGGTCGTCGGGAGCGAGCGCCTGCAAAAGAAGTCCGCACTGACCGGAGGTGGCTCCGACGGGGACCCTCTGATGGTCAAGTCAAAGAGGAGACTAGGAAACAATAGAAGAGAATCAAGGAGCTCAGCGAGAGAGAGAGCGAGAGCTAGAGAGGAAGAGTTCCGGGGTTTCGAAAGGAACCTCCTCCAGCACTGTTGCCTTCTCCGTTTTATAGTAGGGCGCGGCATGGCACCGTCATTAATGGCGCAGACAATGGGAGAATTGTCAAATCGCCGAAGACTGTCAGAGCCGCCGTGAGGCTGTCAAATCACTAGGGTTGACCCATGCCTTAGGTGGGATAATGCCCCAGGGCGGCTATGCCGCACGCCGCTGTCAGGACGGACAGTCTCCAGCAGTCATACGGCATTTGAAGGAGTCGACCGACTGAATATCGGTGCCTGGTTGAGGAATATCGGGTGAAAACCCAGGGACTCTCCAATGGTCAGTCGGGCGTGTTGCGGGAGTCGGATATCGGGCTCCACAGTTCGGCCAGTCGGGAGCGGAGAGGGTCTGCCCGACCGACGTATACTCGGTCGGTCGGTGTCGGCAGTCGTCGGTCGGCAGAGTCGGGCGCTGGTCAGGTGGGACCGATGATGAGTCGGCGTGAGGGGGACCGATCGATATATCCCAACATATATCACTTAAAAATTCTTGTAGATTAGCTAGATAACTGCTTAAAGTTGAACATTGACCTTGTATCAAGACCAACAGTTCCCCTCTAATAATTGAATGGCAATTCACAGTGATGTCAAGTACTCGTTTAGTGATTTTGGTCCCCAGCAAGGTGGAACTTTGTTAATTATTTATTTTAGTAGTGGCGAAAGATCCAGAAAATTGACGAGGGATGAAGCAATATAACTAGGGATACTCTCATGGAGAATAGGCTTTTTAGATATCTTTTGTCATTCTTGCTGATGAATTAGTTGTTTTCCAGATCATACTTGAAATATCTAAAGAGTGGCCTAGGAACATATGGCTTGCTTCCCAGTCGCTACAAAGATGTAATAATTCAGTATCGCAACCGAGATGCAGTTAATCTTCAAAGATGTGACCATACAAGAGAAGTTTGCCTTTAGAATGCCTGGATCCATCTGCACTGTCTCAAATTTTAGATGGGACTCAAATTGTTTCCACTTCTTTCGAAAGGAACAAAATATCTTGCTTTCAGGCTAAATAATTGTGCTGTGCATGTTGCTGGAGAAAATCAAATCAGTGATATGTATGTATCAAGTTTATTGGTTTGCAGTGCATTGCATCTGCAATAAGTGCCAAAAGATAATGGAGTTAATCTTATTTGGCACCATGGTGTGGATTAATACATCATTCATTATTGTCTAATCTACTGCAAGGAAATGACTTAGAAAAGTGATTTATTTTTTCTTCTGTTTGGATAATTTTGAGGACATCTGATTCTGAACTCCCTGGTCTCCTATGGTTCAGTTCCAGACTCTAGTCTGCGGCCCTTCCATTACCTTGGTGGGAAGCATTTCTTTTGTAGAATGTTTCCTGGAGTTGCACTCCAGCATAGCAATGTTGGCAGCCCATAAGAAACCAATGCTTGCCTCAACTTCAATTTATGCAACGATGCACAACTTTGGGTGTATTGGCAACAATTACAACCTCCAAACCGATGCATAAACACCACTAGGCACAACTTCAAAACATGCATCACTACACAAATTCTTCACTTTTTGACAACAATTACAACATCCTTTTTATCAAACCAATTTGTGGATCAAGAACCCCATGACTCATACAAAAGGAAGCAGCAGTGGCAAACCGATCATTCTGTTGTAAGAAAGGATCCCTTTTGCACCTTCCATTATGCACCAATGTTTGGTTAGGTTGCTGTAAATATATCCACAACCTCCAATTTGATCAAAATCCCCACTTTTGGATTATTGCACATCCTATCCATGAGAAACAACATCACTATTGCATTACTCCGATCAACCAGCACCAACAAGCATGTATCTCACAAAACAATCCAGTCACTAAGCATTAACAGTAAAGAATCCCGGTATTTTGTCAAATATGCGAAAAAAGTAAGCATTTAACTAGCAAGTGCAAATATCAACACTAATTAGAACAATTTCATCTTGGTCCCTGTCAAAACCCACTGACCTATACATAAGAAGAAAGGGTCACTAGAATTTCATGTCAAACACATAACCAAAATGGCTCTCAAGTTGACTTCTGCCCCACTTTGAACTCTGAGTGCCCCTACCTGACGCGCCAAAACCTGTGGAGCCCGATATTCGACTCCCGCAACGCGCCCGACTGACCATCGGAGGGTCCCTGGGTTTTCACCCGACATTCCTCAACCAGGCACCGACATTCAGTCGGTCGACTCCTTCAAACGCCGTACGACTGCTGGAGACTGTCCGTCCTGACAGCGGCGTGCGGCATAGCCGCCCTGGGGCATTATCTCACCTAAGGCATGGGTCAACCCTAGTGATTTGACAGCCCCACGGTGATTTGACAGCCTCACGGCGGCTCTGACAGTCTTCGGCGATTTGACAATTCTTCCATTGTCTGCGCTATTAATGACGGCGCCATATCGCGCCCTACTATAAAACGGAGAAGGCAACAGTGCTGGAGGAGGTTCCTTTCGAAACCCCTGAACTCTTCCTCTTTAGCTCTCGCTCTCTCTCTCTCGTTGAGCTCCTTGATTCTTTTCTACTGTTGCCTAGTCTCCTCTCTGACTTGACCGTCGGAGGGTCCCTGCCGGAGCCACTCCGGTCAGTGCAGACTTCTTTTGCAGGTGCTCGCTCCCGGCGATCAGGCGACAAGGGGATTGGCCGCAACACTAAGCAAAGACAAATGTATCTTATCATGTTCTTTTTTCACATTTTTGCATTCTTCTTAACAATTTAATCTTATTCAAAATCAAAACTCTCTCAGCTTTATCTAAGAAGAAAGTGTTGCCAGATTTTCATGCCAAACTCGTTACTAAATGGCACTCACTTCGACTTGTGTCCCCCTTTGAACTCTGAGTGGTATCAACTTGTTCCATTTTTCAATGGGATCAACAGCATTTTGATGATGGTAAGGGCTTAAACATAGCTAAGCAAAGACAGATGTATCCTATCTTGTCTCTTATTCTTGGGTCTAGGCTTGGCCCTTACCAATTTATACATGTTCTTTGAAAAATACATGATATATTAATATTAATCAGTAGCCAAAAACATGATTAGGAGCAACTTGGGTCTGGGCTGGCCCCCGCCAATTTATGCTTCTCCTGAAAACAGGATGAATATTTAGAAAATGTGTTCATGTCATTTGAAGCATGATACAATGCTTTCTTCTGCAAGTTGGCATTGAGTGCCAGATCAATAATAAGACAAGCCTTTGGCATGAATATTTCACATTTTTCCTTCTCAAATCATCCAATTTATGCTGAAATACTCATAACTAAGTGTTAGATAATTCACACAGAAAATTATGTACTCTGACCTTGTGAAATGTAAAGATCTTGGAAGATAGTAACATGACTTTCACACTACCAGTCAAAACAAAATTATAACAACCATCACTACTGATATAATGCTAAAAGTTCAGTACCCCAGTCCTATGCCAGACCTATATGTTTTTTTTTATTTTCACAGAGCATGTGTTCAGATTCTGTGTGACAATTAATTATCTAGGCTGCCGTATGCAATGTGTTCATCAATCTAACACATTTTCATAGCTAGCAACAGAACTATATGAAAGTATGATGGTCCAGTTTGTCCCAAAATCTTAGTGGTACCTATCAATAGTGACAGATTAGTCCTCGAGATTTTGGACCAATGACCAGACATTCACAAGCATCCAAACATATATAATTGTCACAATGCTGAGGGGCACAAGCAGCATGAGAATGGAGGCCTGAATCCTTGGTGTACCCCTCCACCCCATCACATTGCAATTTGGTCTTTTGGCTTCACCAGATTCTAGTTGCCATCATAAGTGTTCCATATATAGTGCTCATTGGTCTTGTAAAGATGTTGATTTAAGCTTTGGCATTGGTTGCAATTGTCGACATTTTGCAGGCCTCATGGAATCTAATGTTGCATAAATGGGTGGCATGTCGTCTGTGCTACGTTGTCGAAGTAACCTCCCCATGGAAGGCAACAGTGGTCTGTCCCTGAGGGCCAGAAGTGCAGGCAAGCATATCCAATGTTTTGTTGTTGCCTCAATAAATTAGCAACAAGCAGAGTGTCATGGCAGGCAAGTATGCTTTCTGGTATAAAACATATCATTGTCTTTCTCCTAGCAAATAAAGGCTTGGTATTAATTTTTAGCTGCAACATGGCTGAATCTGATGGTGGCTGAAGGGCTAATTTATTTCCATTGACTCGCTCTCACAGCAATGGTCTTCGAATACATCTTTTGCAGGCTCTGAGAACTATAGCTTTTGTCTACCTCCAGCTCTGTAATGCATTTTTAATGCAGGATGTTAGTAGAATTATATTGCAGTTGAAGAACGTGACAGGGGTTTTCTCATTTCTTCTTGTTCGATGGGCATCCATTGCCATGAGGAAGATAAGTTGAATTCTTTTTTATGGGATTCTGAATCTTAGAATCCGGAGAGATGTAGGCTGAAAATTTGGGACTAGAAATTGTTGGATAGCTGCTATGTCTGATCAATTAGCGATGTTTAAATTAAGCTGGACTGCTTGAACACAACATGAATGTGCAGGTTAAAAACAAAAAACAAAATAGAGAAACCAGTCCACCCTCTGAGTTTACTTGCACGCTTATTTATAACATGCCTACAATACAAGTTGTAGGGAGAGAATAAGCAAAGATCAGATTAGTTGAATGGATATATTAAGAGCATGTATTAGTTGGACACTTAAAAAATGAAAGTTTGTAGTTGTTTGTACACTAAAGTCTATCTAATTATATCCTTGCAAGGTAATTCAGCACATCTATGATGTGGGAAATCAAGCAGCATCACAAAGCAGTAATTCAGTACTGCTTCAGTGGGCAT
The DNA here is from genome assembly GCF_000442705.2 of Elaeis guineensis. Classification (NCBI taxonomy): domain Eukaryota; kingdom Viridiplantae; phylum Streptophyta; class Magnoliopsida; order Arecales; family Arecaceae; genus Elaeis; species Elaeis guineensis. Next base: position 38,530,310 of record NC_026008.2, on the reverse strand, counting down.
GGAACAGTTGATATTGATAAATGCTTCAGAGTCATTTCTGAAAAAACTTTGAGACGAGAGGGAGGGGCAAAGGATACTTGGAGGTGAAAAGTTTTCCATCCCAATCTAGTGACCACCTAAAGCTAGCTCAGCAATTATAATAAACAATTAAATATTAAGCACAACATTATATAATGTTCCCATTGCTGTCAACCTCTAATTAACATTCTGTAGCACACCTCTCTTTAGCTTCCTCTGTCCCATAAAAGTTTTCTTTGAGGAGTGTTTTAATCCCAGAAAAACAGTATACATTTCAACAACCAATTGCATGGTGCTGACCCTTATCAGTCATGTGATTCTCATGTGCAAGCTGAAATATGTTCCCATACACAAGAAGAATGAACTAACCAACACTGCAACCACTCCTTAGGAACCACCGTCCTCCTAGAAATTGATTGAAGAAGAGAACAGAAAGAGAAGAGAAAGAAGCATACACTGTTCAATATCAGGCTAGAGAGATGCAGAAATTGCTGACCTATATGTATATCTTGACCATGAAAAACAATTGAAATTTCAACCCTTCTAGGCTACAAAACACTCCTGAGAAAGAAACAAATATCATCATCCTCCAACCAAAACCCCAAGCATTACCCACTCCAAACCAAACAAACAATCTAAACCGATGCAACTTTATGTGTATAGAGTCCTGGACCCTCTAGATTGGAAAGCAGGACTGGGTCTAACTTCTTCCTTTCCCTTCTTCCCCCAATGAAACTGTCCTGCAATAAATCATTAATGGTAACCTCTGGAACTCCTGGACTGGTAAAGCTCCAACCTAGTCTTGGCCTCATGCAACAAGTTCTCCACCGTCGGGTCCTGCACCATGTAAGCCTGCTTGTATGACCACTCGAGCACCGTAAGGACCTCGGCTTGTGCCAAGGCCTCGCATTCGGGCACATGGGTGGCAATGTAGCACAGCAAGGTCAATGCTGGAATCTGGATCTCCTCACCAAAGTAGACGAGCTGGACGAGGTGCTTCGCTCCGCCGGCATTGATGATGGCCTTCGAGCGATCGAGATGGTTGTAATTCTCAGTGCATGCAAACTTAGTCAGTGCCAGCGTCGCCTCTTTCATCACCACCCCTTCCCTCTCATCCAGCAACCGCACCAATGGCCCTATGATCCGGGTCTCCGACGCCTGGAACGTCCTCGACAGGCAGCCCAATGCCACGATGCATGGCACGAGGAGGTCATCATCATACTCGGCCTTGTCGACAATTCGCAAGAGCTGGTCGACGACGGCCCGGGCTGCAGGGGAGGCTGGTTTGAATGCAGACCTCCTGAGGTCAGCATCCCGCTCGGCAACCTGGCAGATTTCCATCAGAGCCATGGCTGAATTGTACCGGACCTCATCAGCACCCTTCTCCAGAAGCACGGCGAAGCAGAGGAGGGCTTTGGACTCGGTAATACTCTTGCAAATAGCCGAATTGCCCTTGGCGAGGTGCCACAGGGCCTTGGCTGCCATTGCCTTCATGTAGGCCTTGGTGGCCGGGTCCTCGGATTCCCTCCCCTTGATGCCGGTGCTGTTCAGCGAGGCGTTCAGCTTGTGCTTCGGGCCCCCGGCGGTCCCGTTGGCGTTGGATTGGGTGTTGCCGGACTTGGCCATGGTGGACTGTATCACGTTGTGCATTAGGTTCTTGTTGTTCCCGTAGGGGTGCTGCATCTGGCTCTGCTCTGGGGTATCTACAGGCATGGAATTATGATCGGCTGCTGCGTTGTTGGCCATGACGACGGAGTGGATGGACATGCCCTTGGAGGGGATGGCGTACTTGGAGTGCTCTTGGACAGTCTCGAAGGCGAGGTGGGTGACGAGGAGGCGGATGACATTGTTCTGGGCGAAGACGTCCTGGCACTTGGGGTGGTTGGTGGCGAGCTCCGACACGGCCCACGCCACCATGCCCTGGACTTTCATGGCTCCTTCTTTGAGAACCTTGGCGAACACCGAGCAGACGCCCGCGAGCACCATCCGCTCGACGCTCTCCGGGTCGCGGGCGAGAAGACCGATGGCGAGCGCGGCGTTCTCCTGGGTCTCCACCCGGCCGTCCTTGAAGAGACGGAGCAAAGGCCCCACGCCGTCTTCTTCGATGATGAGCTTGCCGTAGCGGTCGTTGTCGCGGGCGAGGGAGACGAGGGAGGCGGCGGCGTCGGCGCGGGCGTCGAGGGAGCCGGTGAACATGGTGGCGATCTGCTCCCAGATGAGGAAGAGGATGGGCTCGTTCTGGGCGATAGGGGGGAGGCCGAGGTGGCCGAAGTCGTCGTCGGCGGCGGCGATGGAGACGCGGATGAGCCAGGAGACGTCGCCGATGGAGTTGTCGAGCTGGATGCCCATCTTGCGGAAGGCCCCGGCCGGAAGAATCCTAAACACCCGCTTCATCAATCCGCGCGCCCGGCACCTGGACACGAGCGTCAGCGCCTTCTCGAGGACTTGCTCGGTGTCGTTCATGATGCGGCGCGCGGGGCGCTCGTACAGCTCCGCGCGGGCGGCCTGCCGCAGGAGCCCCGCGAGCCGCTCCGTCTTGGCCTTCACCTCCATGCACTCCTGCTTGTACGAGTGCGCCTCGTCGGCCCACTTCGTCACCTGGTCCGCCAGCTGAATCGGCTTCGTCAGTATCTGCTTCACCCCATCCCCCATCATCTTTCCTCCTCCTCCTCCTCCTCCTCTTCTCCACTTCAACTATCAAAAATTTCGATCTATATCATCTAATTCATTCATCCACAGAGCATACCATCATCCCACACCAAGGTGTTCGATGATATGCTACAATAGGAATGTATTGAAAACTGGAATGAATTCTCTCTGCCTTCCTCTCTCTCTCTTCCTCTTCCTTGCTTCGGAAGAAGAAATGGGATGGGAATTTTCTTTGGTTTTGCTCCCTGCAGTCACGGAGAGGGAAGACTGGGCGTTGGGCTGAGGTTGACGAGAGAAGAGACCGCGGCTTTTTCCCTGGTCAAACGCGTTTTCCTCCCCCTCCACCACCTCCTCCCTTACAGCCTTTAATGTGCATTTATAATACGTTACACAAATTAGAACCCTAGCAACAGGGACTCTCCCGAGGACACTACGATTATAATTACTACCACTCTTATTATTATTATTCGATTTATGTCCCTCCCTCCAATCGCAGGCATTGCCTACCGGCAACGTGACACCTCCCAATGGTGTACGCGCGTACTGGTTGGTCCAACGGTACCGTGCCATGTGGCCTTCTCCCAGATGGGGACCATAGTTCTGATTAAAAAAGTCATTATTGTGGTGTGCCATCTGATGTGATGGTTGATCGGACGGTTGCTGGGCTCCGGGCTCACGCTTCGTCATAAAATAGTTATGACGGAGACCGTAAGAAGAGCGGAAGCCGGTCGCCGGCCCCCAGGAATGATGGGGGAGGAGTTGGGTGTCACGCTTTCACGCTCTTCTTCGTTTTTCACGGTGGCACGGCTCGTGTCGTCCTGGGTCTGGCTATGTTTTACGTCACCGGCAGATGGGATGTCGTTCTCTTTTTTTTTTTACCGATGTTATTTATGTATTATATATTAAGGAAGTATAGTTTCACATGAAGGTTTGGTATGTAGCCTTTTTTCAGAGATCGCATCCCATCCCACGCGGTTTTTTTTTCTTTCTATGGTCGTTGCTTACGGTCTTCGTTATAGATTTTGTGAGTTACCCGATTTTTTCTCCCTCTGGTTTGGAATAAAGCAGTTTCATGGCTAGGTTTGGAGACTTTTGGTATTCGGGTCACGAAGCAGTGGTTCAATGGTTGATCAAGCATTGGCTCACGAAAAATAAAAATATATTTGACATATAGTAAAAACTTGAAAAAAAAAAATGAAAGTATGAATGATTAAAAAATTTTATAGCAACAATAACCTTATAACTTGTATAACATGTATACCATAAAAATGATAGGATTTTTTAATTTATCTTTATAGATATAAACAAAAAGATACGTATTATTATCTTTTATCAAACATATTTTGCAATCAATTTAGGATGGTAATCCTGATCATGGGAAATAAGATTTCGACAAGTCATTTCCATATCAACCGGATCACCGGTCTCAAGTAGGTCTTTGCATTTTATCGATTTGAGATTGAATAGATTTATGGAAGATCGCACGTCATCGGTCCATTTATGAGGGTCATAAAATAATTGCTAACATTAATTGCACACCGTTTTTGATAGTTGGATTTTAAGAGTCTTTGTGTTGTGATATATGCATAGTTGCCGTATTGATGGGTGTTCCTTTGTCAAAACATAGATATTTTTGATTGACTAAGAGAAGCAAGACGATTACTTTCATGGGAAGTCTGTGTCATATCCTCGATTCGAAATCGTAGATCAGAGATCATGACAACTATCGCACATTCATAAAAATTTTTTTTACAAACATGTAAGGCATCTCATCATAAATATATTATAGTGAAATAAAATTTAAATAATTATTATTCAATTTTAATTCAAATAACTAAATCAAATATTTTACATCAAATAAAATTTTATAAAAAGTAATATAAAAAAATATATTTAAATTCAACGAAGTTGATAGTGCCAATCTCACCTCTAAAAACTTGTTTCCAAAATTAATGCCCATACTTGTAATTAATTATTTGAATCTGAAAAATAAAAGAGAGAGGTGATGAACTTGATAGTCCAGTAAATAATGAATATCTTAACTGAATATTTCAAATATTATCATAAAATATACTATTCAAAAATAATGCCATGAATATACATAGGAACATATTTTATGCTTACTTAAATAAATCAAATAATTTTAATATTCATATACATGCATAATCATAAATTCAATTCAAATGAAAAATAATAACTCAACAGTCTTTATCTATGACCAACGTTTAACCTCCATTCATAGGATCCATTAAATATCAACACACAATTCTTATGGACAGGATCTATTAAATACCAGCGCGCAATCCCTACTAATAGGATCCACTGAATACCAACGTATAATTTTCATTAACAGAGCCTAATGAGTACCAACATGTAATTTTTACTGGAGTCTATTGATTACCAACATATAATCTTCATTGATGGAATCCACTGATACGTAATTAGGTTGAGAGCATAAATCCGATTAATATCAAGCACTTATTAAATATAACATATAGATATCATAATTTCACTAAATATATACATATTCTTTAATAAATCATGATATTTCAAAAATTATTTTTTGTTCATAGCACAATTTTATAAATCATGCATTATTTACTTTCAAAATAAAATATGAAATATCTTGAAAAGATAATTTATTACTTATCTTTCACAACACACGGAATGAACACACCGATTAACGTTTAGAGGATTTTTCAAAATTTATTATTCAAAATTACATTCCACATTAATTTTTAATTCAAAATTAGATCCAAATAAATTTCAAATCAAAATCTCACTTAAGATTGGATTAAAAATTTGGTTGTATCTTTCGAATCAAATTTCTAAAGTCTGATCAAATTAATCATGAAAGATGAACCTCTAATTTTACTAATCCCAAGAGAAAGATAGAGAAAGAAAATTATTGAACAGAAAGAAATAAATTTAGAGAGAGAAAATATTAGAGAGAGAAAGTGGAGAGAGAGTTGTACTTTTTAGAGAGAGAAAGATAGGATTCGGACTTAGAGTAGAGAGAGAAAGTAGAGAGAAAAAAGATTTTTTTATTTTTATTTTTTATTTTTTTCCTCATAGAAGAGAGGACCCGCATCCTCTTCTTCTTTCTTGACCTGGGGGGTTCCCTTCCCTTTGTTGTCGAGGCTAGGAAAGCCGCTTCCCCACTGGCAAAGCTCATGGTCGGAAGAGCAAGCTCCGGCGGCGATCATGACGGAGTTCGATGATCGGTGGTGGCTCACGGCGATAGAAATTAAGAACGGCACACAAAAATAGGGTAATTCAGAGAATAGTGATTTTTTAAAGGATTTTTGGTGGAAAAATTCAGCAAAAGTTTGAGATTAAAATCAGGAAAGATTGAGGCCATAAGATGAAAGAGATTTACCTATTTTAGATGGTATTTGATCTCATTCTTGATGGCTAAAACAAAAATAATCCACTAGAAAAATAGGAAGAAAAGATGAAAAATAGAGAGATTAAATGGTGAATTTTGACGAGGAAAAGCTAAGAGATTGAGGCCTTTATATAGACCTCTAATACGGAGCAATTTGAATTTATTTTCAACTAGAATTTCTAATAAATTTAGGACTTTTGATCGAAAGATTTCTTTGGGAGTTCTGTTTACTCGCCCAGCTCCCATCGTAATTTCAAGCTTCAGCTTTTCCCAGCACGTGCAGAGCAGGTGTTGGTCTTAAGTTTTTTTTTTTTTTTTGTTTTGCTTTCTTTAAGAGCTGTGCTGCGCTTCTGGTTGGGGACTTGGGTTATCACAGTCTGTTAAAATTTTTTTATGCCAAGTGACAAGGGAGGATCGGTGTAGCTTACAAGAGTTGTCGCTAACAATGAGAGATATTTGACAACTATCTTGTCATAATCAAAATTAGGAGGTCCAAGAAATTTTTTTCATGTGCATTTAACAAACAATCCAAAGCATGTTTTAAGCAAATAAACTCCAATTGATTGAATGGGCTCGAAAATATTCAAGAACCTTAGAGTTACTGATATCCTATGATGGTTGGTTCAAACAAGCACCATACGGATAAAACTAGGTCATGGGCAATTGTTGTCATAGATGTTAACGCTGGATAATTGATCCTAGCTAGGGGTAGATGGATCGATCGAATCTAGATTCAACATAAAGCATGATTTACATTAACCCAGCATCATATAATATAATTTGGATTCATACATAAACTTAATACCATATTAACCATTTATTGCTTCCACAAAATTGGACACTTGTCAAGAAAACTTATTTTGTATTTAACAAAAAAAGAAAAGAAGCCAACTTTGCTTGCAGATAATTATCCAATGTGACTCGAAATGTTTGGTATGGGTTTTAGAGATCTAATTTGTCATGTAGAGCGAATGGGCTCAAATCTGATTTAGATCCTCCCTTCAATTCAATTCAATTAATAATAAATTTAAACATTGTCATTTTCTCCCTTCCATTAAGTACTTTGTTAGCTTACTTGATAGGTCCAAGTTCTACCCATCAAATAGTAATCAAATGATGTAATTGCATCACTCCCATATACCTAAGTTACATCTCCATCCAAATTCAAGAAATTTCATTCAAAAGAAAATCCATATATAGAGATTTTTTATGGCTCTAATCAATCTTCATACAATGGCATTTTTCTAGAATGGCAGATGTTGGCAGAGCCAAAAAAAATCGCACATCTCTCTCATTCAAGCTAGACAATACCAAGATTCAAGTGGAGTATCATAATCACATCTCCATCATATTTGATTACATTACATCTGCCAAGATCCTCCATAATGAACAACAAGCATAAAAGATGAGGTGCCAATTGTTTGGCCGCATTCAAGATAGAGCAAGAATCTATGCTAATGTCCAAAAATCATTAACACTGGCCACTTTGTTGCCAATTATAGAGTCATGATTTATGAGGATGAGGGTGATAGCTATTAAAAAGAGTACAAAAAGGAGCTGATGCATGACCTTACTGAATTTCCTATAGGGCATGCATTCCAAAGGAGCCACATGTTTTACTTGCACCACATTTGAAGGGCATCTGAATATCTTAAAAGCTGCATTTGATCTTTTTGCTGATCTAAAAGGATATATGCAGTGGGACAAGTGCGCTTGAACACCATGTATTCAAGTGTGGAGCATCCACATGCCTTTGCTTGCTCATGTAATCAGTAATATGAGGCATTTCGCTTGCGGTATCATCATGTAAGTAGAGTTTTAAATGAAGACAAGCTATGGCAAGCAAAGTTTTGTATGGCATGGTCTAGAGATAATGTTATTTGCAAATAAGCTATCTCATTAATTGAAATAAATCACGTTGAATCTCAACTAAGAATTTTGTCTTAGTACCATTCTATTATAGCATGGTACATCCAGTATAAGAGCTAGTTCAGCGGTCCGAGTGTCAAAATATCCTCCATACCATATATCATTTTGGTACTGATATCGATACTAATATTGGCAAATCTTGATTTCAACTATCTTGGCTCTCTTAATAATGCTAGTGAAGATACGATTTGAAGCCATAGTTTTGATAAACTATAGTAGTTTGCAAGAGATTTTATCTAAAAATCCAGATATTTACATGGACAGGCCTAAGAATATATAAGTATCAAAGGATTTTTAATCTATCTGACGTCGGACTATTATTTCTCAATAAATTTGCGCTCTTAATTATGTGAAACATATCTTCCACTGGAAACCATCTGGTTCAGATCATGTTTGGCCTGCAGGATTTCATATGGCTTGAGAAGATGGCCATGACGCATCCAATGTGAATCATCCACAAGCGTTATGCTTCTACATAGAGTGTCCTGTACGTGCTCATAGATTAGCCCAACGACTAATGATTCCAATATTTTCAGGAAACGGAGGAACGCGTTTCCCATGCCAACTAGTGGGTCCATTGCGTTGGCAGGAATCACAACCTGGAGTATTAGTCCAAATATCCGATCCATATGGATCAGTAGTGCTGGAGGGTAACGGTGGATAGATTAATTTCCCTCGTGATTCATTCCAGACATGGTAATCTTATGCCGGCCATAAGCGCTGCTTTTGGTAGTGCTTTTGAGACCTCAATTGGCCCTTCGAATTGTTAGAACTTTAATGGACTGCATGGAATTTGTATGTGTGCTAGCTAGCATCCTGTCTACCGTTCTTCCGTTGAAAAGATTTTTTAAAAATTTAAAATTTTTATACACACAATTTCGTGCACTAAAAGATAATATTGTAATAAAAAAAAAAGGACATCATTAATCTTATATTGATTGTGAGTCAAAAAAAAAATTTAATTTATATGAAATATAATCTTCTTTCTTTCGTCAGATATTTTTTAAAAAATAAAATTATGAAACTACGTGCTATAATTAATAGAAATCGAAGTGGATAATGCTTCGCATATGTAGAAGAAGGGATCGATTTATCCAAATTATGAGCACTGCGATAGCCTTTTGTTTGGCAAACTCCGAAGTATGTCTTTGCGACGGTAACTGCAGTCCTTAGGCTATCATTGAGGCTAATGTCATTTTGGGGGGGAGCTGATACTATATTAATTGTCACATCCTCGGTCCGAGATCGTGAGTAGGAGGTCGCGGCAACTGCCGCATACTTATGAAGAACTCTCTCCATAAGCATGCAAGACATCTCATCACGATATCAATGCATCACAGCGGAATAAATTCAAATAATTATTATTCAACTTTAATTCAAGTAATTAAATCAAATATCTTACATCCAATAAAATTTTACTAAAAATAAAATAATAGATCTAAGTTCAATGAAGTTGACAATGCTAAATCTCGTCTCTAAAAGCTCTGTCCCAATATTTCTTCCCACGCTCGTAATTAATTATCTGAATCTGAAAAATAGAAAGAAAGGTAATGAGCTAGACAGCCCAATAAGTAACAAACATCTTAACTAGATATTTCAGATATTATATAATTTTCAAAAACAATGCTGTAAATAAATATAAAAATATATTTAATGTTGATTTTATACAAATCTAATTTTTTCAAATATTCACATATAATATAATCATAAATCCGATTCGATTCAAAACACTCGTAACTCAACAGCCTCGACTATGACCAACGTTTAACCCCCATTGACGGGGTCCACTGAATACCAGCGCACAACCCCCACTGACAGAGTCCACAAACACCAGTGCACAACCTCCACTGGCAGGGTCCACTAAATACCAATGCACAATCCCTACTGGCAAGGTCCACTGAGTACCAACGTATAATCCCCATTGGCGGGGCCTACTGAAACATAGTTAAGCTGAGAGCATAAATGCGATCTGTATCAAAATACTTTTGTATCATAATATATCATAATTTTTCACTGAACATGTGCATAATCGACGTATCATAATATTTCAAAAGCACTTTTCTTTCAAAACATAATTTCATAAATCATGCATAATTTCAGAGAATAATTATTTAGTTTCATAATAAATATGAAATATCTCGAGAAGATGACTCATTACTTACCTTTCACAGAGCACTGAATGAATAGATCGACTAATTTCTAGGAGATTCTTCAGTGCCTATTATCCAAAATTATATTTTTACATTAATTTTAATTCAAAATTAAATCTAAACAAATCCCAAATCAAAACCTCATTTAGAATCAGACTCTTCCCTAAACTCGATCAAAATCATCAAAATGAAGCCTTTCACTATGTTAATCTTAGAAGGATAACTTTGGAGAGAGAAAAACAATCTAGAGAGAGAAAATTCTAGAGAGAGAAAGTAGAGAGAGAAAGTCCAATTCTAGAGAGAGAAAGTAAGGGTTCAGACTGAAAGAAGAGAGAAGAGAGAGAAACTCTCTCTCATTTTTATTTTGTTATTTATTTATTTATTTATTTATTATTTATTTTTTTTCTCTTTTTTTTCCTTCTTCTACTTCTTTCCGTGGCCTCCCTGGGTGAAAAAAAAAGGGGGAAAGAAAGAACTGATATGGGCTTCCGAGTTAATGCTTTCAGGCCTCTCATTGAGCTATCATTTGGACTGGCGACTCAGATCCAATTCCAAGCAGGCCTGGCGTGGACATGATCAAGACTATGGGCCAGCAGTCCAAAGGGCAACCCTAAATTACTTGCTTCCAGTCCAACCTAACAAATAAATAGATGTGTATGCTTTACATGAAAATTGAAATGCTTAGATATTTCATTTAATTGTACCTTTAGTTGTTCTAAATTATAGAATTACTAAGTGCATCTAAACAAGATTCAACCAATCATAATAGTAACCTAATGAAGAATTTGAAGATTTTCAAAATGTTTCTCCACTCTAAAATCACCTCAAGATCTGACCCAACCTGACTAATATTCGACTTATATTTGTATTTGCCTAACATATTTGTGGATATGACTGATATTTAGTTCTTGGTATCTATGTATATTCGGACTTCTATGATGAGTAGATAGGGATGTGGTACTGGTACTCGTTTATTTTCCAACACCATATCTAGTAAACTAGGTTTATCTTGGTGTGTTTGTAATTATCATTGAGGCTCTACCAATGGAAGAGGGTAGATATGCATCGAAATTAACAAAATATGAAATTTGATTTTTCACCTTAAATACTAAATTTTTACCTCTCTCTCTCTCTCTCTCTCTCTCTCTCTCTCTCTCACAGAAGAGTTAGGAAAACTAATCTGTCTCATGGAACACCCCTGCAGACTTGTATCTAATTTATACCTAACAAATGCCACGTATCTAATGTGCAGCATTTAATGGAACCGTTAGGTCTTAACAAATAGACCCCTAAAGCTAACTTAGAGTTGACCACACTGAATTAATGGGTAGGTTTTAGGTAGGTAGTTGATTCCAGGTTCCTCATTTCCAATCCAATTAGCTATCATCCTTACTTCTCAAAATTGCGGCAATCTTTCGATTAAGAATTGATATCTCCATACCAAGGATGTTTTTTCTGTAACAAATGCTATATGCTTATCCACCATGAGCATGCACAACTCCCACCTGCACTGTATGCGTCATTTATTCCACCCTTTTATTGCAAGTCCCACATCTAGTTCTGAGCTCTACATCTAATTTGAATCAACAAGCCCTAAGTTAAATATATTACTCTAATCCATTCTTTTGCGAGCAAATATAATGAAAAAATTAATCAACTCTTTCATTGATCAATTTATCCATGTTCTCATATTTTTTAAGACAAATAAGTTACTTTTCATAGATAGTATTATCCATGAAATAGAGAGAAAATCTTATCTACCTATGAGATGGCTAAATTATTTTTTCATCAGCTAATAAAATAAGTATTTAGTATTATTCCTAAAATACTCCATTCTTATTTTCAATATCTCCATCATTTAATGTTCAATAATTCAGTCACCTATTCTCCCCAAATCTAAAAAACATAAAGAACATTATGAAAATATGAATAAATTTTAGTAATTTATTCAAAAAAAATAGTAATGCAAAAGAATATAGATAATATATTTTGAAATTATTTTTTATATATTAAAAAATATAAATAATTTTTTTAATCAAAATATTATTTAAAAAATATAAAATTTTAAATAAATTTTTTACTCACGAAAGAAAGAACGAATCCTAAAGCTATGTTTTAGCGAGTCCTTTTCCTAATTAATATAAAAAAAATTATTTACCTAAATAATTTAGTTTTTAACTTATTTATCAGATTGATGCAAAACTGGTAAAACGTCATTTTGAATGGCATTTTATCATCGCCACATCACCCCCCATTTTTCATGTAGACCATGTAAAAAAAAATAAAAAATATAAAATATAAAAATATATGGTATTTATAAAAATGCCATTCCAAATGACGTTTTTAAAAATGTTATATTTTTTGACATTTTTTATTTCCCTCAAAAAAAGAAAAAAAATTGTAAAAAAGGTAAAAAAATTAAAAAAAAATAAATTTATAAAAAAATAAAAATTATAATTTTGATAAAAATAAAAATTATCATTTAAAATTAGTATCTCCATTTTAAATTATCTTTTTAGAAAATATCTTAAAAAAATTGATGTAAAAATAATTAAAAATACCATAAAAAAAGAATCAAAAACAAATAAAAATTATAATTTTAAAATTTAAAAAAATAAAAAATTTTAATTTTAATTCAAATAAAAATCATCATTTCAAATTACAATCTTCTTTTCAAATTAATTTTTTTTTTAAAATATCATAAAAAAAGAAAAAAATAGAAAAAAATAAAAATTATAATTTTGAATGAATTTTAATGAATAAAAATTTTAATTTTAATTCAAATAAAAAATTAAATTATTTTGTCCATTTAAAATTAATTTTTTTAAAAAAATATCTTAAAAAAATCTTAAAAAATTAAAAAATAAAAAATAACATAAAAAGAAAAAATGAGAGCCAAATAAAAATTATAATTTTAAATTTAAAAAAATAGAAATTTTAATTTAAATAAAAACCATCATTTCAAATTATTTTCCCCATTTCAAATTAATTTTTTTTAAAAAATATGTCAAAAAAATAAAAAAAAGTGCCATAAAAGAGTAAAATATTTAAAAAATAAAAAATTTAATTTTTAATTTTTAATTTAAAATAAATAAAATTTTTAATTTTAATTAAAATAAAAAATACCATTTCAAATTACTTTCTCCATTTCAAATTATTTTTTTTAAAAAATATTTCAAACAAAGAAGTAAAAATTGAGAAAAAAATAAAAATTTAAATGTTAACTTAAATAAAAAATATAAATTCAAATTATTTTTTATTTAAAATTATTTTTTAAAAAAAATATCCCAAAAAAATTATGGGGGTTAAAAAAATAAAAAATATCATAAAAAAAATATCAAAAAAATAAGAAAAAAATAAAAATTATAATTTTAAATTTAAAAAAATAAAAATTTAAATTTAAATTTTTTTTCATACTGCATCATAAGTAGCTGTTTATGTCCATACCAGATCGAGATGTACCAATGCGGTCTGATTCATCTCATAATTAAATTATCTAATATATTATTATTATTTATATTATAATTTCTATAGCCCTTTTAGCATAACTTTTTTTCTCCTAATGTTCTGAGACATATTAGAGTATGTGTATCCATATCCACAAAGCATAATATCCGATCACTTGAAATTAAATAATATAAAATAAAATTAATAATTAATAATATTAAATAGAATAAAAATATCAAGCATATAAAAAATGGTACAATAAAAGTTTCAAAAATACTAAGTACAAATCTAAAAAAGACTAAGTCCCACAAGGACGTCGTGGTGCCCATGGTCGCTTGGACCTTCTCAGGAAGGTCCTCAATGGCTGCTCCTGCTCCTGCTGTGATGGCTCCTCCCCTATATCAATAGAGGAGGTCTGCTGGTCATGCTACTCAAGAATAACGGATGCTGTCGAATCATCTACGGACTGAGCGACCCACTCAATCCTCTCATCTGGATACATGGATGGGCCTGAAAAGAAAGTATCATACTCATGTGGTCAATTGGTATCCGATGATGTCATCTGGGGGATGTAGAAAGAAGAAGGCACTGCCATCTGTGGATCAAAAAGCGGTGGCATCTGTGCAGCATCTAGTGATGACATCTGCGGAATATACAGTGATGGCATATGTGGAATATATGGTGACGGCATATATCTCATATCTGGTGCATCGACTGCTCCATATCAAGGCACACAGCTATATGGATGAACACCAATCGCCATCAATATTCTGAAACTTATTCTCTCTATCTCACGCAGTATTCAAATCCGTTCGTCCTCATCAGTCATAGATAAAGCACGACGAACATCCAACACAAGATCCGACATAGAATCAGTCTACAAAAATAAAAATAAAACAGTCAATATACTGTAAAATATAAAATAAAAATATAACATAAATAATATAAATTAATTTTTATAGTCTTACCAAAAGACGCACAGCAGAACTCTCGCCCTCGTATTCGAAAACTGCATACCGAGGCTGTCCAATGACTCGCACTGTAATGCTAAAAAATCAAGTCATGTAGTCATCGGTATATGAATGGCCTCTCAAAATAGGATCACCATGAACAATGTGATCTCGACGTGCATTTCAAATATCGATGTACTCTGCATGTCTGATATGCCAGTCAATATGAGCTCTCCCTCGTCGATCAATACGATGAAGTCCCTAACTGATATCAAACTGCTCTAGGATGCCCTGAATCTGACCAAACTGCCGCAAGATACGATCGGAAAGATGCCACTCTACTACATCAAAATAAATAAGTGACACCCTAGCAGTCCATATGTCATATCCAACTGTACACATCTGCGGCAATATAGCCAATATCTCATCTGTATATGGCTCCCATAAAAACTGATATAGTTAAAATAAAAAAAAAATAGTAAGCTAAAATTTTAATAGATTATGAATACTATAAAATGATATTTATAAAAAATTTAAAATTTATCCATCTATATGTATCAACTAATGTATCCAACTGGCACCTATAAACCCGTGCCACTCTCATCGATACGTGATGAACGTTGAATGCAACGTTCCATCTGTTTCACAATCTACTCATGTTAAATAAATTTTATCGAATTTAAAATAGTAAGTTTTAAATAAAAATAATAATATTTTTATACCTATATCTCAATGGTCCGTCCAGTCTGAATGGCACATCAGGATCATGCTGCTCTGATGGCATCTCGAGCAACTATCGTCGTAATAGACTGATAGTCGGCATACGCTCCCATACTCAAATCTACAAATTTTAAAAAAATCATACATGATATACCCAATGTTTGAAATATAATTGAATATTAAAAATAAAAATTTTTAATTCACATACCTGTAATAATATAAAATAATCATCAATCTCGCTCTGATCAGTATAAGAACCCCGACACATAGCTCTGTACAGGCAAGCTAGTACTGCACTACCCCAACTGAATCTACGAGCGAAGTCTAAATCCTCTAATAATGGCAAAAATATTAACTTCATTTTATTCGATGAAGTATAAGATAACAGGGCACCACCTAACTACCGCAGCACCTGACCCCTAACATACTGCTGCACCATCTCCTCTGGTGCATCATTCACAATATGAAAATATCGATAACGATCATCCAAACACTCAATCCTGAGTCGTGAATGATTGAAAAAATATGCATCGGGCTCAAACCCTAGCAATCGCAAGCACAAAGCCTGCCACTCCAGAATGATAAGCGTGGGATCAACTACGATAACTGGATCACCATCAACTGGTAGTCCAGTAAGGATGCTGACATCCTGTAAAGTGATGATTGTCTCATCAAATGGAAGATGAAATGTGTGTGTCTCTGGATGCCATCTCTCAAGCAAAGCAGTAATAAGACCAACGTCCATCTGTATACGACCAATCCGATATACTCCATAAAATTTAAGATATCATAAATAATCCAGCACTCTATGTGGAATGTCCTCTGTCCTCCAGAAGTCAGCATCGGATCGTCGTAGACGAAGGTGTCTGGGCTCCTGCAATAAAATATAATAATTAGATAACATACATAATTTTTTAAAAAAAATTAAATAGTAAATAAGATTGGAATGCTTACGCCACCATCTAAAATAGTCTGTGATCGATGGTGCTCCTGCATTGTAAGAATACTGCTGTTTCGAGGATCGAAATATCGCAAATCGTAAGTCATAATACGCTAATGAATCTAAAATAATGATATTATCACAAGTGTATTAAAAAATAAGAAATATGATATGATAGCCATTCATTTTATGAGAAATATATTTTAAACACAATATTGTCACACAATACAACTTAAACACAAAATTCAGTTCATCTCAGGATACTAAACACGTATATTCAAATACAATCTCACAGAAATACATAAAACAATGACGAAAATATATCTTCGGAGCCTTTAATTTCTTCCATTGCTTGAAGTTGAAGTGTGTTGAAGTATCCTAGGATAGCGGCGGCGGTCATAACCCTGTTCCTTACAAATACCACGGTGGTTCTTACTTCTTATTTGCCTATCATCCATCTCATTTCGTAGTCTTATTGACTTTGGTCTACCTTTCTGCTTGGGTCTCAAACGATGATGATCAGAAATATATTTGAATATACGTGTATGCATCCAATAATCTTAATGTGGTAATGGATTAAAGTCACTGCTCCAAGCATTCATATATGCTGTAATTGTATATGCATCATCCACAAAACCACTAAAATGTACAGCAATTTCTTAACACACAGCTAAAACGTATGAACATGGATATTTGTACATGCTCCACTTTCTCCAAGAATATTTTCTATCAGTTAAAGTAACAGTATGAAAATTTTCTCTACCTCGTAATCCTGTGCTTGCTCTCCTCGTAAGCACTTCATATATACCTCTTTGAAGATTGAATGCTGTTACTCTGTGCTGGTTAGCTTTAACTTGATCTTCAGCAATCTTAATTGTAATATGAGGAGTAAAAAGATTATTTGAATTTTTCTCTACATATCTCAAGGCTTGGACATGCCTCGTATTGAAGCATTTCATAAGACGATAAAATATCATTTAAACACAAGCTGTAATTGACATATTTCTAGCTCCTCATAAAATACTATTAAAAACCTCCGACAAATTTGTAGTTAAGACACCATAGCGCAGGCCATCATCATGTGCCAACGTCCACTTCTCCTTTTCTATCTCGGACAATCAGCTCCAAGCCTCTTCATTCACTGTTCTGATCCTACCTATGATAAAGTTGAACTTGCAAACTTGATGAGTGCTTCCTGCTTGCCATACTGCTCTTTTCAGCTACACATATTTAAAATGAGTGTTGAAATTACTGCAGATATGTCTTAAGCAGTATCGGTGATAGGCACATGATGGACTCTATCCAATAGACTCATCTGCGATGGTATTTAATATACTTGGATGCCTGTCAGAAATTAAGCATATTCCATGTCTATCTTTGACGATATGTGTTCTGAACTGAAAAAAAAATCAACTCCAACTTGCAGTCGTCTCCTCATCCACAATTGCATATGCTAATGAAAATATCCCATTCTCTACATCAATTTCTATTACAATTAACATCTTACCTTTAAACTTTCTATACAAGTGCATGCCATCAATGCTGATTACAGGACGGCAGTGCGTAAAATCCTGGATAGATGGTTTGAAAGTCCAGAATATATAATTTAAAACTCGGACATTGAAATTCACAGTTTGAAAAAAATTTCATGAAACAACTGTACTGAGATTTGCATGTTGAAGTGCAGCCATATAGTAGGGTAATTTAGCATAAGACGGCTCCCATTCTTCATAAATATCAACCAATGCTTTCTGCTTTCCACACCATGCTTTCCTGTATGACACTGTATATTGAAATTGATCATTAACGGCTGCCACAATAGCTTCAACTTTGACACCGAAATTTTTTTCAACAATATGTCAGACTAGTGTGCCAATCATCCTTCCACTGACATGTTTGTGGTCTCGACTCAACCCCATAAACAAATAAGTGTGAAGACCCTAATATTTTATGATTTGAAAATATCCATATTTTTTCAACAATACAGCACGAAACCTCCATTTATAATTTTGAACATTATCTGATGATGCGCTTCGTACGGATCATAATTTCGAATGCGATTGAACTACATTGTATGTCCGATGCTTTATAATGTGATAAAGATCAACAGGTCTCCTTACATAATCTTTACTCTCAAATATTAGACCTTTAAAAAATTCAGTCATCGAGAAGTCCCAAAATTGATAGTCAGAGTTCAATCTTCGACCAGCACTAACACAACCACCATCATCTAAATTTATATCGTTAAAAAATTATGGGGGTTCATGCAAACGAGGTTGAGGTTCTCTCACATTAATATTAGCCTGAACATCTTCATCATCATTCTCATCTTCACCATCATCATCATTACTGCTACTGTCCTCATCCATCCAATAGTCTTCATCTCCGCTTTCATCTGACTCAAAGCCTAAATTATCAGAATTTATTCCACCGACTACCCAGTCATCATTCCCTATATGAGTGTCGTCTCCCGCACTTATCACTACTTCTAGCAAAGGAAAAGTCGCCATAGCAGAAGACATAGGAGAAGTCACCATAGGATTCTGAATAATTGGACAATTAGGACTGACAGTAGTGGAATGTTGTTCTACAAATATGATCTCAACACTATCGGTTTGCACCATAGGAGTTACGAAAGGTAAGGAAGGCCCAACATTATTGTCCGCTTGAGTTAAAAGTCGATTATAGTATCCAAAACTTGATACATCTTCCTTTTCAATATATAATTCTAAAAATTGATATTCTAAATATTTCAAAGAAAAAGTCAGTATTTCTTCGACATCTTAATCATCATCAATTAGAACTAAGATATAATTGCTCTGCATTAACTGTCCCAACAGATTAAGAGATTTTCATTTCAATTTTATTTTATATTTTTCTTTGTCTACAAAAATACTGCTGTATAAATGGTCCAATAATTTTTGACGTGATAATGATGAAGATACTCTAATCATCTGATTTGCAGGGTGACTGTACTGCACACCAGTTTCATCATTCTGTATCATGCCATCATATATAATAGTACACAAACTCGAGTACTGGCCATTTTCTCGATGAAATCTACTTCAAAATCAAAATCAAAATATTTAATATTACTAATTATTTTACCGTTTCAAAAGATTTACATGATAAATGCATCATATCATCAATAAATAGGTACAGATAGATCCTATCCCATTCGAGAATTGCATTAATTCTATAGATTAATTACATTAATCAAATGATACGCAAAAGGGATCGAAAAAAATTTCGGCAGTATTTCTCCTTAGTTCTCTCCACACGATTGAAAATGTGTGAGAAAAACTAAAGAAAAATACTGTCCGAAATTTCTCTCGAACCCTCCGCATATCATTCGAATAATGTAATTATCTATAGAATTAAATGTAATTCCCAAACTGTCCAAACTGGACAATCAATTGACCAGTGTATATATTTTACGGTATCCGTATAAAAATATATAATCAAATATATATTTTATATAGATATCGTAAAATATCCTACATTGGTCAACTACAGGTCTACATTTTCATGAAATACAATATATTTTAAAATTTTTAAATTATGATCGAAGCAAATTTTAAAATAAATCTAGATCTAATGAGATAAAAATAAAAATTAAAAAATAATAAGATAAAAATTAAAATTAAAAAGATTGAAATAGAAGGATGCCGTGGGCCGCACGGGCCCATCGCCACGGATCGAAAGAGAAGGGCCGCACGGGCCCACCATCGGAGGACCACCGGGGCCCACCGTCGCGGCCCGCCGTCGGGGCCTGCCGCGGCACGTCGCCGGGGGGCCGCCGTCGGGGCCTGCCGCCGGGGAGTGCCGGCCGCCGCCGGCCCTCTATCGCCGGCGGCTAAGGAAAAAGAGGGAGAGAGAGAGAGGAAGAGGGACAGAGAGAGGAAGAGGGAGAGGAGGGGGCCGGCCAAGGGTCGGGGCCGCCGCCGGGGCTCGCCACGAGGGGCCGCCACCGGGGAGCACCGGCCCGCCTTCGACCCTCTGTCGTCGGTGGCCAAGGAAAAAGAGCGAGAGAGAGAGGAAGAGGGAGAGAGAGAGAGGAAGAGGGAGAGGAGGGAGCCGGCCAAGGGAGGGGGAGGGTCGGGGGCCGCCGTCGAGGCGCACCGCGGGGGGCCACCGCCGGCCCTCTGTCGCCGACGGCCAAGGAAAAAGAGGGAGAGAGAGAGAGAGGAAGAGGGAGAGGAGGGGGTCGGGGCCCTCGCCGGCCTTCTGTCGCCGGCGGCCAAGGAAAAAGAGGGAGAGAGAGGAAGAGGGAGAGGAGGGGACCGGCCAAGGGAAGGGGAGGGTCGGGGCCCGCCGTCGAGGCGCGTCGACCCGCCGTCGGTGACAGAGGGCGGCCAAGGAAAAAGAGGGAGAGAGAGAGAGAGGAAGAGGGAGAGAGAGAGAGAGGAAGAGGAAAGAGAGAGGAGGGAGCTCACCGCCGTCGGAAGCTCACCGTCGTACCGTCGGAGAGGAGAAATGTCGAAGAAACGTCAGAGAAGAGGGAGAAGAGGGAGAGAGGAGGGATTTTTTTTTGGATTTTAAGCTTTAAAAACACCAAAGGGAATGGCGTTTTTGAAAATACCATTCCCTTTGGTATTTTTCTCCATTTTTTCTTTTTTTATGATTTTTTTTAATTTTTTTTAAATTTTTTTACTTATTTTTATGTGATTTTTTCATAAATAAAATTAATTTAAAATGGGTATAGTAATTTGAAATGATAATTTTTTTATTTAAATTAAAGTTAATTTTTTTTAAATTAATAATTATAATTTTTATTTTTTTTACCATTTTTTATTTGAATTATAATTATAATTTTTAATTTTTTAAATTTAAAATTATAATTTTTATTTTTAAATTAGAATTAGAATTTTTATTTTTTTCAATTCAATTCTTTTCCCTTTTTTTATGATATTTTTTATTTTTTTACACTAATTTTTTTTTCAAATATTTTTTTAAAAAATAATTTGAAATGGAGAAAGTAATTTGAAATGATATATTTTTATTTTAATTAAAATTAAATTTTTTATTTTAAAAAAAATTTAATTTAGAATTTTTATTTTTTTTCACTTTTTTTTCATTTTTCTTATGGCATTTTTTTTCTTTTATTTTTTTTGAGTTCAAATTAAAATTTTAATTTTTTTATAATTTAAAATTATAATTTTTATTTTTTTTCCCATTTTTACCATTTTTTGCTATTTTTATAAAATTCTTTTAAGATATTTTTTTCATTTATTTAAAATATTTTTTAAATAAATTAATTTGAAATGACGAAAGTAATTTGAAATGATGTCTTTTATTTTAATTAAAATTAAAATTAAAAATTTTATTTTTTTTAAATTTAAAATTATAATTTTGATGTTTTCTAATTTTTTAAAGTTTTAACTTTTTATGGCACTTTTATTTTTTTAATTTTTTATCTTTTTGAACATCTTTTTTTAAAAAAATTAATTTAAACGGAGAAACTAATTTGAAATGATGGTTTTTATTTAAATTAAAATTTTAATTTTTTAAAATTTAAAATTATAATATTTATTCTTTTCATATTTTTTCTCATTTTTTAATGATATTTTTTATTTTTTAGATTTTTTAATTTTTTTTAGATATTTTTTTGAAAAAAATTAATTTTAAATAGAGAAAATAATTTAAAATTATTTTTTTATTTGAATTAGAATTAGAATTTTTATTTTTTTAAAATTCATTCAAAATTATAATTTTTATTTTTTTCTCAATTTTTTCTTCTTTTATAATATTTTTTTAAAAAAATTAATTTGAAAAAATTAATTTTATGGTATTTTAAAGATATTTTTGAGATATTTTTTTAAAAAATTAATTTTAAATTAATTTTAGAATTATAATTTCTATTTCTTTTCGATTCTTTTTTGTATGTTATTTTTAATTTTTTTTACACCAATTTTTTTCAGATATTTTTTTACAAAGATAATTTGAAATGGAGATGCTAATTTTAAATGATAATTTTTATTTTTATCAAAATTAAATTTTTATTTTTTATAAATTTAATTTTTTTTATTTTTTTCTATTTTTTATTTTTTTTTTAGGGGGAAATAAAAAATATCAAAAAATATGATGTTTTTAAAAACATCATATTTTTTGGTGCTTTTTATTTTTATTATTATTTTTTTATGTGTGGTCTACTTGGAAAATAGGAGTGACGTGGCGATGATAAAATGTCATTTAAAATAATATTTTATTAATTTTACATCAAATTGATAAATAAATTAAAAATTAAATTATTTAGATAAATAATTTAATTATATTAATTAAAAAAAAACTCATGTTTGAGCATTCTAAAATACGTCATCCGTGGAATGATGGAATTGGAATCGGATGATGCGGCCTCTCGCTGGCTTGGAAACCGGGGTGGCATCTACATCACGGGACTTGGTTTTCCTACTAACCGTGTACGTTATTCTTTCTCATATTCCATGTGCGCCGACGCCCGACAGAATAGGACATTTGCGGCTATAAAATGGATAAGACTGCACTCACTATCCGATCTGGTCTTGATTGAGATGTGCTGATTAGAATGGACGGAAAGAAGTGCAATGGATATAGAAAATTTAGTTGAATAAGATATTTGCAGAAATTTCTTTTAAAGATAGTGTAGAGAGAGAGATGTAAATGGATCTATTATCTATTATATATATTTTAAATGGAGACCAAGGTTGTATCGGGCTGGCCATGTACCATGCCAAATGGATAATGCATTCTTTTCCGTTGTTTGTTATTTTTTTAAGCCATCTATTTACAATGAGTGGCTTCTACCCCACTTTCATGAAACTCAAGTGTTAATATATATATATATATATATATATATATATATATATATATATATATATATATAAATATAATTTAAAAAAAATAAAAATAAATTTGAAGATAATTTATCAATTTGATTTGATTGAAGTGCCTATTATAATGACCTTCGAATCCTCTCTCTCTCTCTCTCTCTCTATATTAGGGTATGAGTCAATTTTGTGAGCTATTTTTCGCCAACTAGAGTATTTTGATTTGGAACTGAAGTAACTTGAATCATGTCATAGCTCCAGCCCACGACCCCGGACACTAGCTGACCTCATCACAAAAGGGATGTGGTGAATGTCAACTCCAACTCATCAAAAAATCGATCCAAACATACATCAGACAATGTCGTCCTAAGGATCATGACCTCATACATGCTTAATTGATCTCAGATTCAAATAGGGATGGCAATGGATAGGGTTTGGGTTAGATATTATACTACCCATCCTCAAATCTGAACTTAATACTCTATACCCATACCCTATTCGATATCCGATCGGGTAAGAAAAGAGATATCCATCCCCATACCTAATGGGTTCGAGGATATCCACGGATAACCCATTTTCTCATACCCAACCCATACCTGCCCTATGCTTATCCTATACCCAAAAAAATAAACAACCAAAATAATTTTATGCATATTATCAATCAAAATAAAATTATCAATTCAACATAGAATATAATTTATAAGTCCAAATTTATAGAAATGAAATATAGAAATAGAATTACAATTCAACATAGAATATATAAATAATCAAAATAATTTTATGCATATTATCAACCAAAATAGAATTACTAAAACAGAGTTATAAACATATATATTTGGATATGGATTCGGATATTATCCGTATCTGTAGGTTCGAATTGGGTTCGGATTCGGATTTGGATAAAAAACAGCACTACCCATATCCTATCCATATCCGTGTTACAATTTTTGGGTTTTACCTAAATCCGAATCCAAACCTGATCACACCCTATTTTTTGAGTTTGACTGGATTTGAGTAAGGTGCATACCCATTAGGTCGGATTAATTTTGCCATCTCTAGATTCAAACCAAGGTGGCACTCTGATGCCATGTCGAGCTCAAGCATTGGCCATCTTAATGATAATGTTGATTCACTGGGACCTCCTAGTGACTTCTGAAACTTGGATGGAATCCGCAACTAGCTCCACAACTAACAATCATGATTTACAAGTGGATGGATTTCTTATTCTAATGGTCTACCAGATTGAGACCTAACAATCTAGCAAATTAAGGCCTAATGGCTTATCGAATTTAGATGTAACATCCTATAGCTCCATCTTTATATAAAAAGATAATCAGAAGATTCTAAGATAAGCAAGCAAGTACACCCATAGAGAGCAGTATCCAGACACACTCTCTCTCATGCTCCAATCACTTTCCTCCTTTCTTATTCTCAAGCTCCAACTAACTTAAGTATTAGAGGATCTCCCATCGATCGGAGCATCTCTGATGCATGCAGACTTTCATTGTAGGTTCTCCAGGGAGGAAGCATCTCATCGCCAGGCCTGAGTTCTATGTTGGCGAACGATCGATGTCAGTCCAAAGACTTGTAGCAGCAATATATATATAGAGAGAGATAGATAGACTAGACTCAGATCAATTGGATCTAAGACCAAATCTATCAACTCCCCAACCCTTGGATCAGCACGGATCTTGACGCACTCTTTTTTAGCTAATAGAGGGTCCCACGGCCATTTGGCTGATATAGCTTTATTTTAAAAAAAGCTCACTTATAAGGGATGGGACTATATTGGCCTTTATTTGGATGAGGTGCATTTGAAAACAAAAAAAAACTATCTCAATGTATATGAGACACGAAAGGGATAAACTTTTTGGCCTATAAAGCTTTTGTTTGGATAAGGTGATATTTAAAAATAATAAAAAATATATGTATTAATGGGGATGGGACATGAAAGGATGAGCTCTTTTTTAAATGATATTCTTCCATTTCTCTTGTCGGCAAAACATGAGACATTCTCTCTCTCCCTCTATTTCTCTTCGACATAAACTCCTCTCCCTCTCTCTTATCGGTTCAAACACCTCTTATTCTTTCTCTATCCATCTCTCTCTTGCTAGCACAAACTCCTCTCATTTTCTCTCTCGTAGGCACAAACATCTCTCATTCTCTCTCTCTTCCCCTCTTTCTCACTGGCACAAACTCCTCTCATTCTCTCTCCCTCTTTCTCTGGCTAGCACACTATCCAAGCTCTCTCTCTAAAACTCTCGCTTCCTTTCTCTCTCATCAAAATCATGATCCATCCTCTCATTCTCTCTCTCTCCTATTTATCTCTCTCTCACTGGAACCATCCATTCGAGATA
Source organism: Elaeis guineensis (assembly GCF_000442705.2). Lineage (NCBI taxonomy): Eukaryota > Viridiplantae > Streptophyta > Magnoliopsida > Arecales > Arecaceae > Elaeis > Elaeis guineensis. Next base: position 38,504,956 of record NC_026008.2, on the reverse strand, counting down.
CCTCATTTCTCTCTCTTCATCTCATCGATCATCAGAATCGGGCAATGTCTTTTTATTTAATTAGTTTGTATTATGTTTTGACAAAATCTTTTTCTTGTGACTTACTAAGTGGTTGTAATTTGTATAGAAAGATGATTTCGAAGCTAATATCAGTGGTGATTTATTAGAGAAAGAGCAATTTGATGAGCATGTAGGCTCACCGGTGTTTTAGATCATATACTTATAATTTTGTTATGATGGGCACTATTTTGATTTGGATAGGTATTGCAAGTAAGTGAAGTATATGATGCATTCCATCATTAAGATGTAAAGATATATGTTTGTATATAGTTGTGAATGAACGAATTACTTTTACACAACGATATGATTTATTGTTTGATTTGTACATTCAATGTTATGTTGATGATTATGAATTTTAGATATTTATTCTCTATAATAGATGAAGCAAAGCGGTTCAACATAAATTAATTTATATTAAACTTTATATTTTAGAATAAATAGAAACTGTCCAAGAGTCCTCCCATGATAAACAACAATAAAGTAGGATAAATACTAACTTTTGATGGAATAAAGACAACATATATAGAAACAAACACAAACTCCATAGAGTAAACACAAATAGTCTAAAGATAAATGCAAATCTAGGGAGTTGCTCTCTATCTTGTATAAAACTATAATAGGATAAATACAAACTATCCCAGAATAAATAGAAACTTTATATAACAAATATAAACTCCGTGGCTATAAACATCTGAATTAGAGATGGAAGAGAGGGAGAAAGAATAAGAGGTATTTACATGGGCAAGAGAGAGAGGAGAGAGAGAATGAGAGGAGTTTGTGCTTATGAGAGAGAGAGAATGAGAGATATTTACATTGGTGAGAGAGAGAGAAATTTCTATCGATGAAGACGGAGGGAGAGAGAACGTCTTATGTTTTGCCAGTGAGAGGAGAAGAATGCTATTTGAAAGAGAGCTCATCCCTTCATATCTTATCTCTATTAACATATATTTTTTTTTATTATTTTTAAACATTACCTCATCTAAATAAAAGGTTTATAAGCCAGAGAGCTCATCCCCTTCATATCCCATCCCCATTAAGACAGTTTTTTTTTTATAAATTACTCCTCACCCAAATAAAGGCCAAAATAGTCTCATCCTCCATAAATGAGTTTTTTTTTTCCTTAAACAAAGAATATTAGCCAAACGGCCATAAGTGCCTATCATTAACTAAAAAGTAGTGCATCAAGATACATGCCAGTCCAAGAGCTAGGAAGTTGACTAGATTTGGGCTCAGATATGATCGACCTGAGCCCCCCCCTCCTCTCTCTCTCTCTCTATATATATATATATATATATAGTCATCATGATGCATAAGCATAAAAATATATTTAATATTGAAGAACATTATTGTTCAGGCCAAGATAAAAAGGAGCGTGCATGTCAGTGTGTTTATTCATAAAAACCTCTAATTTGTTTAAATGTTTTTAAGTTATTAATTACCTAAGCTTTTGAAAATATTTCTTTGAAAATCTGTACATGCTTGAACTATGTGGAATTACCTATATCGAAGAAAAATGACAAAGTGTTTGCCTCTCATGAAAGCATTAGGTTAGTTATGACACATTATTTGTTAAAACTCTAAACTATTATATATGACTGAATCACATGTATAAATAAGTCTATAAACAATGAGAACTACACAATGCTAGTTTTCTACGTATTTTTTGGAAATTTATGCTCCATGTGACTATGTCTTATAAATATGATGTCAATTTCATCATGGTTAAATCTATTTTCCTTTCAACCGTGATGATTCCTAGTACTCCTGTTATGTGTTTTCTAGGGTGCAAAGAGGACAGAAAGTGATCGCATTCAACTAGAATTCAAATATATAAGATAAGCATCTTTGATCGGCTCCTCTAAAGTTATAGGGAGTTGGTAGAATTCATTCTAATAGAACAAATCAGTTGTTATTGTAAAAATAAAGCCAATTGATCTGTCGATTGAAGTTCCAAAAAACAAAAGACATGTTTAGTTGGAGGGGGGAGGTGTTTAGACTCTAGAATGAAAATGAACGACTCTCATTTCAGCCATTTGAGTGAGAGAAATCTCATTCCCATTCCAATTTTAGAGGAATGGGAATGCTTTAATACCCCAGATTTCGATCATAAACTAAATGCAATAGACGATATAGCCATTCCAATTCTCATTCCAATTTTAATTTTGATTGAGAACAAACACACTCAAAATTGATTGATAGATCTCAAGAGGTACTCAAAAATACCTAATTTTGTTAATAGATCGACCATGTTTAGAATGTATTAGTAAGCAATTATAGTTTTCATTGTCACAGTGGTTACAAGAGCGATCGAAAATTTCAATTCAAGGCAATTCGTCCAAAATCATCATCATCCTACAATGTTGTTTCCATGCTTGGCGGTTTTTACGAGCTGGGGATCAAGGAATATTGACTATGGGCAAAAAAGTTTCCATCCCCAAGAACAAAAGATGTTTATAGTTGGTTAGCCATCCAAGTTGCAATTAGGTATCATTGGTAATGGAAGTTGAAGCAGTAGTTTGATGGTTTGTATGCTTGTTCGCCTAAGATGATTAGTGGGGTACCATTTTGAATTGAGATCCCTCTTGCAAGTCTTTTTTAAGACCAACTTACAATTTTGATTTCAATGAAAATAGGTTCTCTAATTTTATTGGCATTAGTATTAGACATGTTTGATGCATTTGTACCCAAAGAAAAAGCAAAAAGACAGGTTTGATGCATGTGAGAAGCAATATATACAATGTGACATTCAACTAGTTAATTAATATAACTGATTTTATTTGTTTTGAACCTTTTCCTGACTCCCCAGACTTGGAGTGGCCCAAGGTGGCCCCTATTTTTCATTCTATAATCATGTAACATGACATAATACAAGTTAAACTTTTGGAAGAGTTTGCTTAATATATCATCATAGATGGTCATTCATTTTCTTCAACCCAATCAAAATTACACCACAAACAACAATCTCAAATCTCATAGTATGCCGTACTAAAACTCAAACTAAATTAACTGAATATTTATATTTTTTTGATACATGATATTTACATATTAAATTCAGAAAAAAACAAAACTAGGAATTATTAAATCAGTGCAAAGATGGCCGAGGCTACTAAAAATACTGTCGCCTTCTTCCACCAGCATATTGTAAGACGGAGATCTCATCCGACGTCTCCAGCAGGCCCAAATTCCTTCGTGTATACGTCCGGTTAATAATACGTAAATAAACCCGACCGGTCGGCGATCGGACCGATTCGCTCCCCCCTTCGGACATTTTCTACCAGCACTGGTCCGTCTCCCACGTCCGGCGACGGAAGCCGGAGAAAGATGTCGCCACCGAGGGGCTCGAGGAGGACGACGGGAACGGCCGCGGGCCGCGTGGCGACCACTGCTGCCGGCCGATAGCCGTCGCCGCCGCCGCCGCCAACCTGCGGTCATAGTCAGCGCGCTTCTCCGGGTTGGAAAGTGTGGCGTAGGCGGCGTGGATCCGCATGAACTCGTCGGCCGACGCCCCCTTCCGGTCGGCCGCCACCACGTCCGGGTGGCACTCCCGCGCCAGCCGCCGATACGCCGCCTTGACCTCCCCGCCGGTAGCCCCGGCGGCTATCCCGAGCACGTCGTACAGCGTCGCCATGGCGGCCGCCGTCGCGGGGGCGTGCAGCGCAGCGCAGCGCGGGGACGATCGGAGCGCGCAAATCGGGGAACCAAAGGGAGTCGGGATCCGAGCGCCAAGAAATTCGGAACAAGCGAGAGAGGACAGCGTAATCATGAGATCATAAGCGGAATTGGAGGCGGGGAGAAGGTTCGTAGAGTGCTTGGAATTCGGAATCGGGATCCCCTATTTAAAGGGGAGGTGGGAGAGCTTATCCAGGGACAGTCTATCCAGGACGCGGTCGAGTCAGCTAAGCGCTGGATTGGGTGTACTGGTTTACAGCTCCGCCTACGTTAACCGAACCCCCGGAATATCGAGAACAAAGGTGGGGCCGCCCGGCCCAAGGGGAAATGGATAAACTTGATAGGGTGGCAACGTCGATATGGATTGGATTAAAACAGTGGGGTCCTACCCCTGCTAACGTCGGAATGAGGCTTTTTCTTGCATGATGGTGCGGTTGTGATGACTACGAAAGCTGGAGATGGTCTGCTGGAGAGAGTGCCATTTCAGTGGATGGCTGCATGCAATTGGATGGCCACAATCCATCCACTCGGTTATTGATGAATGGTGGCAGTGAATGGAGGACAAATTGGGTGGATGGAACAAGCATTCTTGTTTGTGGATAGAGTTTTGTCGGATGACTTGGTGGGACTGGCAATTTATTCTACTCCATCAAATATTTTATCTGGACGATACTAATGAGGTAGATTTTATCTGACTTGCAATGGATTCGAGATAAGCATGAGTAATAGTAAAAATATGTCCCAAATTCAAGCCGATATATATAGCTTTACACAAATCTCTTACTTGAGTTAAAAAAATAATTTTTATAATTTTATCAGATCCAATCTATCCATTCTGCCTCATCTAACTCGATCTGTCTTATTCGTCATATTTCAAAATTAGTACAAGATGGATACAGATGATAGCCTATCTGACACACATGTTTTACCCATTGCCATTCTTATTAATTAGCATATATTTTTAATGCAGTTTGTACCAAAAAGTGGATTCAACAAGTTTGACACAACTAAAATTAATTTTTGGATACTAATTTATTAAACTAAAAGAAGTGTTGCTTCATCTAGAACCAATGCTGGAATGGCTTTCGAATTAATTAAAAGAACGAAGAGTTGGTAATTTGCAACCTAATTAGCAGCATTTCTTAGGATGAATTGACAATTATTTGTACTAGGGCCGGCGATTAACCTGTTGTATTCAGACACATGAAGGCCAATGAGTGGCATAAAATGGTAGTTCATCCGGATCACCACTCACCTACTAACAAATCTCATTTATTATTGATCAGTTATCAGCAAATCTAAAACCCAATCATCTTTGTGTACCTTAATTAATAAACTTCCACTAGAATCAAACAATTAGTAATAAACTTATATGTGGCTTGTTTTGAATCCCTTTGGTTTACGAACTGCCTTGTAGCTCCTAAAGTCAGCTCCCACGAGGCATGCAAGGAATAATGCAAGGCAGTAACCAAGAGACAAAAGATTTGAGATTTCAATTCTTCGAGAGGGTTTGATTAAAGAGAATCTCCTACTTGGAACCACATACGCAAGATCATTTAAATATAGAATTTATTAAGAGAATGCCGGCATAGTACTTTTATTGAAGGTTTTGGCTAATGATTGTACTCTGACTTTTTTTTGGATAAACCGGAATGTTCATACCTAATGGACTGGAATATATTGCAAAAATTCAGAAAATAAGATGGATTTAAATTCCATAAAAATGCAAGAAGAATTGGATCATAGAATATCATCTGAATGCTCGACCACAAAAGATGCCATCCAATCCACCACTTCATTGGTTTCTCTGAGTATAAAACCTAATATAGATATTAGAAAGCCTCTAAATATCACATAGTTATGGATGTTCTACTCTTGAACTGGTCTTTTTTGCAATCCACCCGATCACAATTATAGAGCATCTTCGAGGAAGATGTGGTTAGCCTTCAAGATATTAACAACATACAATAATTCTTTCTACGCACTCGTGGACTTTGCTTCGAGTACCGACCGTCATCCGCCTACTGCTATCAATCCAAAGTTAGGCCTCTGATAACAAGTTCATCTTCTCATCTTCCACGTGTTCAAATGCTGTCATCAAAGTTAACTTTTTTTAAAAAAAAAAAAAAAAATAATGAAGTGAGGGCTCCCAAATAAACCAATTTAGAAGCAGCCAGAATTGAACATGAAGTGCACCAACAAGATTGAGGAAGTATTAAGTATTGATTTGGACGGAGATATTTCGCCTGCAAAGCACCACCAAACATTTAATATTTGATGATGCGGTTGGTCAGGTAGAGTGGCTGCATCTTTTGGAAAAAGAGCAGAACCATGTTGCTCCTTTCCTGCCAAAATTTTGAATTTGGTGTTAAAATGATAAACTTTACTTTTATAAATCATATTGCATAGCTTTAGTTATATATGACTGTGTCATTTAATTGATTTCATTAGTATGTTTTCTGACAATAATTGCTTCACTTCCTAGTGCATCACTAGCTTAAGCTAGATGGCAAAAATATCCTCGTTTAGGTAACGGTTGTGGACTATTTTTGTTAAAAAGAAGTAATGGCTTTGATAATGTAATTCATGAGTTAATTGACTTGATCTATTTGAAGTAATGTATCTTTACCTTTTGAAAATTGTCTAAACAACTTGGATATTTTTATTGTCAGGCATGATAGGCTTCCCTTGAGCCTAACTTCAATGGTAGGCGAAATGGAGAATTTTCGAAAAGAAGAATTTTTCAAAATAAGGCTCAAGTCTTTTGTTTCTTTCTCTTTATCTTTTTCTATATGCAAAAACTAATGTATATAACTCTAATTTATACTGGTGAGTTTCATTCTTACATAATTCAGATTGAATTCTTTCTCTTAGCTTCTGGAAGGACATTCACTATTGAATAAGTTGGATTGAACTTATATTTCTAATTTAAATAGGATTAGATCTCTAAAAAAATATGATGAATATAAAAAATTATAAAAAATATAAAAATTTTATAGGAGATGAATCTCGACTTCTACATCAATTTTGTCTTCTATCTACACCTAATTTTTCATAAATTGCAAAATAACCTTTGATCAAAATTTTTTTTGAAAAGAAAAGTTTCGATTTGACCAACTCGTTTCGAGATCCAAATGATAAAATTTTAGTCCCCAATTTAGCTCCTTGAAAGGCTGACATAAAATTGTAAATATTGAAAAGATATTTAATTAAAAAAAAATAAAAAAATTATCTCAATCGGATATCATATGATTGAGTTATCGTCTCTTGAAATTTGGCACGTGATTCAGCTTCATGATATAGTAGATCTTGTTTTTGGACCTTATATAGCTCTACATGTGATCTATATCGAGTCCTCGGTGATGATGAAAGTAATCCACATCGAGTCTGGTGATCTTTCTAAATATCTGTAATATTCAAAGTAGTCCACGTTGAGTCTGATAATTCATTTGGATTAATTTTGTGGAGAGTTATCTTTTTGAAATTTGATTACTACTTTTGTTAGTTTAAATTTTTTTTTTAAATATATTTAATCTCAATCAATATGAATCTATTCGAATTTAGATTAAAAGGGGAAAAAAAAAATCCAAATCACACCTTTTTCGGTGCTTATCTTACGAGAAACATGAGGCAGAAAGAGGCACCAAAATATGGTGACGAATAAAACCCTTCAGACAACGACATAGTCAAGAAGTGTCACAGTAAGCCATGGATTACGAGTTGGAAACGCAACACCATCAAATGGGAGATTCTATAAATTCGCATTTATCAAAACTACCCGTAAGCACTCGTCACCTCTTTCTCTTCTATTATAACGCAAACTACTCTTGCCCTTCTTTTTTATGTCCCTGAACTTCCAACCAGGCTAGATCATGGCCACCCGTTCGCGGCGCTCTACACATGTATAAAAATAAACCAAAGATTAGTGGTGATGGCTCCTCTGATTACATGATCACACGATATGTCCATGGCTTCCCAAACGTCCATCATGCGTCTCCAATACTAATCAAAACTTAAAACGGAAGAAATAATCTCATGCACCCGAAAGCCGTAGGTCCATGGCCATAAATCGGAACGGGAACAAGGATTGGGCCGGCGGAACCCGACCACGCTATGGGCCACCTTGGACGCCGGCTCGGACTGGTCCCTGAATCTTTGGGATGGTGATGGCGGTGGACAACCCACCCATCGAGGGGTCCAAACTAAGTTCGTAAGTAGCAACTAAAGATAGCAATCGGATCAGATCGAATTATAAATAGATCAGATCATAAATGGATCGGATCAGAAAATAATCAATCCAAATCCGATCTATTTATTAAATGGATCAAAAATTCAAATCTGAACCCGACCTGTTTATTAAACAGATAATCCGATCCGATCCGTTTAACCTGTTTATTAAATAGGTTAAATTAGGTTAAACGGATTAAACAGGTTAAACGGATTAAACATGTTAGACAGATCGGGTTAAATAAATCAGAAACAGGTTAAACGGATCTTAAATGGGTTAAACAGGTTAAACAGGTCGGGTTAAATGGGTCAAAAATAAGTTAAACATGTTAAATAGGTTATTTGACTCAAGCCGATCTGAATATTAAATGGGTTAAATAGATTAAACGGGTCAGATATCTAAAATCCAAATCCGACCCACTCATTAAACGGGTTAAACAGGTTGATCCGTTTATGATCCAAACACATTTAGCCTAAATCCAAATTTGTTTACGACGGGTTGAACACGGATCGAGTTGATAGATCGGATCATATTTTGCCAGTCCTAATGGCAACTCGGAACCAAGGTTTATACGCTTGGGCCGGAAAGGAGCAGCTGGAGAAGGGTAGCTCTTTCAGCTTAGTTTGGTTGAACCAAGCCCAGAAGCCGGTTTGAGAGATGCAGATCGACCAGATTGTTCCGGTTGGTTCATGGGGTCACCATGGCCAAGAGACACCGGCTCAATGCAACCAATGCTATAGCTGAGTATAACGTAGGCACCATCTTTCTCTTTATTTTTTCGCTTAGATCATGGGTAATGCTTTGGTAAAAATATATATGGTGTATCAGGTATTCCAAGTTAATATCATATTGAAAGTTCAATCAATCGGTGATTTTAAATCTTCTCGTTATAAAGTGTTTCTTTTTTTTTTTTCCCCTCTCTATTCCATTGAGACAGTATAGACATGTCAAAATATCCCAGATATGTGTACGTTAATATCACTATTGTGGGCAGACTGTAGGGGGACCTTCCTTAATAATTTCACATCGGACAACTCTGATGTGTGTATATGCTTAAGAGGGATATGAGTACACCTTCCCTCACGAGGTGCTTTTTTCCATGTGGAAGGAACAAAATCGTGAGACCGTCTGCGTGATGCTAGGCCGAGAGATAAATCTCCCGGTGGGGCCCGATCAGGAGCTTCAGGGACAACCTCCGGTGGGAACCACGGGGCAATGCTCCTCGTCCGGACCTAGCCAGAATGGACAATACTTCGTGGGACGGAGCGTGGTTGACTCCGACGATCTGTTTGACACGTGCGCACAATAATTACGTATTTGGTTATGGATAGCAACATAATATTTGTTTGCACTTTACTCATTTCCTCTACCATTTGGACCAAACAATGTTTCTACTTGAATAAGGAGTGACATGTTTTTGGGTGCCAAAGGTTGTAGCCCATTTTTTCCGAGTCTTCCAGGACAAAACTTAGATGGCATAAGGGTTAGAAACCTGCACCTTCAAAGTATGAGATGAGGCCACAGATCTTCATTATTTGAGGACCTGTTTGTTACTTTTTTTTTTTTCTTTCTATAATTTGTGAAATTACACATGAGGATTGATTTGAAAGACGGTGTTCCTACTAAAATTTTCCTATATCTTATTTCTATCTTTGCTTATTTATGAAAGCAATAAATTTTTGCTCATAGAGTTATTGAAGATTGCCCCCACCAAAAAAAAGAAAGAAAGAACAAAAAAAAAAAAAAAAGTTTCTCCATATGGGCCTGGACTGGTACACTTGTCTTAGTCATACCTCCTCAACCTAAACCACCAATCTATGATAGGACATGAGATTGAAGCAAGCACAAAATTGTCACCTAAATTTGAGCATCAGATGGTTAGAGTTTAACTTGAACTCCAAAAGATGTTAGTGGTCTGGTATTAAGTTTGCTGGAGCCTAAAGTGCATTTGGCTTATGACCTAAATCTGAATGGATTAGAATAAGAATTGAAATGATTATATTTCTCGATATATTTGATTTATGACTGAAATCAGAATCAAAATCTAAATGATATTTTAATACCAACGAAGTGTCGGAATTGAGCTTGAAATTGAAATTAGATTCGAACATCACCGACCAAATAGTTAGGATAAGGATCACTCATTACCATTTTTATTTCAAAGAGAAACTAAAATAGGCATGAAGAGTGCGCAAGAATCATAGTATTAATCTTCAGAAAAAAGAAAAAGAAAAGGAAAGAAAATAAGAAGCCCGACTACAAACAGCACGTGAGATACCACGCAATACTTTTTAAACACAATTTGCTACCTGCTAGCAAAAGAAATAGCGACATCAACGATCACAAGAAAATGCAGCAATTTCACATTGGATTGACGGACAAATCAAAGGCTGGCTAATACCACCTTCAGCCCTCAGAAGATAATCCCATACACCAACAGACTCGCGAGACCCAAACACATCCCAACCCAGCTCTCCAATCCCCTCGGACTCCCACTATCATACCTATTATAATCCACCAACGGCTGCACATCCGAACCCGAATCCGAGGGCTGATTCGATCCATTCAAGCCTTCCGGCGACCCCTGCTGCTGCCCCCCAAACGCTCCATTAGCCTGCGGAGCTCCGACTGGCGGCTCCTCCTGCTGCTGGCCAAACACCCCATTAGGCTGCGGTGCTCCCACCGGCTGCTGCCCCTCCTCCTCATTCGGCGGCGGAGCTCCCACAGCCTCCTCCGGTGGTGGAGCTCCGACCGCCTGAGGCTGTGGTTGCTGCTGGCCGAAGGGAAGTTTCCCATTGGTGCCGATCGGTTTGGAAAATGGCGGCGAGTCCGGTGCCAGCCCGGCCGACCCGGGCAACCCGCAACCCTGGTTCGCCCGTGGGTCGTCCGACGCCCTCCAGAACAGCTCTCCCTTGTTGTCTATAACCCGCATGTCACCGTCGTCCACCAGGTCCACCCTCTCCGGGAAGCTCTCCCCGGCGCCCTCTCCGTTCCAGACCGACTCGCTCCCGTCGAACACTTCGAGGCCTTGGTCGGTGAACACCAGCGAGCACGCGTTGGCGGTGCTCACCGGGGCGCACTCCGACTCCCACATGCTTTCTTTGGAGGAGGTGTCCTGGACTTGGATGTAGCAGAAGTCGTTGCCGAAGCCTCCGGCTGCCGGAGCGGTCTCGCGGCGGAGGAGGTAGGCGGCGTACTTGCCGGAAGGGGAGGTGAGGAAGGGCTGGGTGTTGTCGGCGTAGTTGGGGGGGATGGATGCGAGGATTTGCTGCTTGGTGGTTCTTTGGATGGTGCCTGAGGGGATGGTGGCCGATGAGGTTGGGGATAGGAGGAGAGAGGAGATGGAGAGGTAGAGGAGGAAGGATGTGGCATGACGCTTGGTTCGAAGGGAAAAGAGATCCATTCCTTGGTTGTTGGGAAGTGAATGGGGTGAGTGAGGTGCGATGAGGAGGAGGGATGGGAGGCGTTTTAAGGGAGTTTTGGAGTGAGGGGTTGGTGCAACTTCAAATGGAGTAGGAGATGGTGACGGGCATTTTATTTTTGAAAGGAGAGATAATGGAGCAGTGCATGGATTTAAGATTAAGCCATGGGCATCGTGTTTTTCCCCTTTTATATATATATATATATATATATATATATATACAACACAATCATGATGGGCCTTTTCAAGGAAGACTGCTTCTACGTGATAATACTACAGTAAATTAGATAGCAGTTTTTGCAGTTGGGCATATTGAAGAAATTTTTTATATAAAAATAAGATCATTCTTAGATAATTTTGAAATATCTTATTTTCCGATTCTCTTGATTATATTTATATAAAAATTATTTGAATAAACTATCTTCAAAAAAAAAAAAAATTCCTATAAGATTGGATTTAAGAGGTGTTTAATCCACCATCAAAATCAGGATCGAAATCAGAATGAAAACAGATTAAAATGGGAATAAGAGTAGCTAGCCATGTTATGGCTGATCAGAATCAAAATTGGCTTTAAGTTTTAAGGATTAGATTTTAGAGGATTAAAATTTTTATATTTCTATTCTGTGCAATTAAAATAGGAATGGAACTCTTACCGGCCAGATAGTTAAAATTAGAGTTATTTATTCTTATATCTGTTTTAGAGCTCAACTCTCCCCAGCTGAATATGTCCTCGCCGGTAAAGGAGCAAGGCCAAGTTTATAACATAGCAAGCTAGTCTCGTACACAATCCTGATCCAAGGTACCAAAGGTTTGTAAAGTGTTGTAATGGATTTGTTTAACATGTCTCTGCATTCTTTCTTGATCCCGGGTGAAATCATCCGTTTTAACCAACGCAGCAAGAGCTAATCCACCTTACATTGTGACATCAAGAGGTGGTTTCCTGATGGAAGGTTTCGACAAAGGGGAGTAGTTCAACCCTTCCAAGATCTTCATGTGGAAACAATGGGTGGAATATGCTGAATCAAGTGTTCGACGGTTGACACTCTTTCTTTTGTAGATTAAATCGCAAAAAAGCTATAGGCTAGTGGAGCTGATCCAAACATACCCTTAATTTGGCCTGTGCAAGGGCTGGGTCCTTAGTCAAATCAACCCAATTAGGCCTAGTTGAGGCCGAAACCTTGACTGATTTTGCAAACAGTGACCCACCTTGGCTTGATCAAGTTAAGATTTTACCCACTTAGAGGCATCTACTTTGTACCCACGAGTCTTCTAAAATATACGGCTCTTAATTATCAAAAACATATATAATTTTTCACAATATCTTCCGCTTCCTCACGCGTCCCATCCGTCGTGCTTCAAGAGCAATTTCCTTTTTTTTTTGGAACTCTCCAAGATATCCTTCTCTCTTAGTTAGGAAATTATCTTGTCTCACATATGACACCGTTTTATCTTTTATAATCTTTAAACTTAAGTTCTTATCAAGTTGTATGGGTTTTATCTTATCAAGCATGCATGATCAAAAATAATGTTTATAATCATAATCGTTAATTAAGCTACCCAACATCTCTTTTTTTTTTTTTCCTTTTTTTTTTTTTTGAGGTAAAAGATACCCAGTATTTCATAGTTTATATTTCTCGTTAATCCAATGTAACACTCGTGATAGATTTTCTAACAAGAAAATAACAATTGTAAAGAATGAAGTGTGTTACCAGGCAACCATTTGTGTCACTTTTCCATTGTTCGAGCAATCAATCAAGAGAGAGAGAGAGAGGGAGAGACATGAGCACGCGAGCGCACACAGAAAGAGAGAGACCATCAACACCGTCACTTTTCATATTCATGCACAGCATCCCTCAAATAGTATCTATACAACAACAAAAATAGCCAAAAAAAAAAAGAAGAAAAAACCAATTACATAGCTTATAATAATAATAATAATAATAATAATAATAATAATAATAATAATAATAATAATAATAGTAATAGTAGTAGTAATAATAATAATATAAAAAAAGCTATGTATAAAATGGCGCCAGTGTATCTATTCCATCCATTACATCCAAGACTCTTGTCCTCTCAAGTTGCAAATCCAAGGCCGAACTGAATTCCTTGGCAGGTGAATTTCCACAACTCCTGCTTAGACCCCTATATCTTTGGCTCCTTTCACCTTTCTTTGTTACAAGCTCCAAGCTCTTGCTTCTTCCCAATACCATTCTGTTTGATCTCAGGGAGTCCAACAATTCTCTTTCCTCCTCAGAAATTTGAAGGACATCATCAGCTCTGGTATTGCAAGCCAGGGATGAATCTTGCTTGGTCTCATGTGGTAATGATGTTCCCTTTTGGGACTGATATCTAACTAGTTGTAATGGTTTGAACCCATAACCCTGATTTTTCACCTGGATCACCAGATGGTGAAGCCATACCACCAGTTCAAGAATGCATTGATCTGTCTTCTCCTTGTCTGCATGATAAAGTGTTTGGATGCGGGAAACGCTGGACTGTGAAGCTGGCTTCTTGTTTACTTCGGTGCTGCAAAATTGTATGATGTCAAACTCCGACTCAAAATAGAACTATAAGATGATTACCATTGCTTTTCTTAATGAAAGAAAACATACTGTAATTTTTTTTTTTTTATAAAAACAAAAGAACTCAACGAAAAGGTACGAATAGCCTCATACTAACCCAAGATTTGCCCACTCTCCGACCCATCCAAAACCTTGATGTGCTCTGTTGAATTCAAAGGGAAGACGAAGAATTAACAAAATAGAAGTGAATGAGTGCAGGACTTGGAGAAATTAATAGAATGAAGGAGAAAGTATGAAATTGTAGGTTTGGAGAAAAAAGAGCATAAGAAGTACACTTTATAATTCACAGATAATATTTGTTGAAGTGATTGATATGCCTACCTTATCGTATTTTCAGCCAAGGGAACAATCCATTTGAGAGTCTTGTGCATCTCAGCTTTGATTTGAGCTACAGTAAACTGCAGAAACGTAAATTTGTAAATAATCTGAGCTCTGCAGACATCCACACAGCTTTATGTGGTCTACTTTAACAATCCATAGTAAGAGTTGTACAGCCTAGCCTTGATATTGTAAGATTGTCCAGAAGTTATATTGACGAATTTGCATGATAAAAAAAATTATGCATACAAGATGCCAAAACTTTACTTGCAACTTTTCTTTTTCACATGTAGATTCATCTGAAAGTTAATCATGTTATTAACTGTGCACATGCATATAAATACTTTTCAAACAATATTATTTTGAGCGGCTAAACTTTGAACAGACAAGAATTATTATTACTACTCATCTCTTTGAAAGCCCTCACAAGTATACTAACCTTTTTCATGTTTCCAACAAATAGAATGGTGACATTCATGCACTTTATATTCGAAGTTCAAGCAACTGAAACTTAAGTATAGATGCATCATGTTAGCAACTACACACGTTACCGAGTAAACATGCTATGCAACATCCCGAGTAAATGTTGAACACGGGTTTGTCCTAGTGCTCACAACTCATGGCTTAGCAACCAGAGGTTTTGGTCGGAGCCTTGGGTGGTCCATCCCCAAGAATTTAAGCCTGGGTGATTATCAGATGCATGGGTATCCCTCCCTCCATTAGTCTCTCACCAATAGCTAGCCCTTGTATTATCATCCCATTATTTGATAAATTTCTAGTCCATTATACAGTTCATTTTGAAGATAGTGATAAAAATATCACCTGAGCCCCTAAAATAACCCATAATGCTTTATAAAACCCTGGTATTCAATGATGGCAAAGAGAAGTGTATTTCATTTAAAGGACTTGGGTCCACCACCAAATGGTGCAACATAAATTAATCCAATAGTTTTTTAGTGAAATGTTCATAATGGATGATTAGAGGAAATTTATGACTGAATGTCTCATGCAACGATACATGCCCTTCTCGTAATTTTTTCTTAATTTCTTTATTCCCAATTTTTTTTCTGATTTTTCATGAACTTTCCGGATATTTTTAAATTTCTATGCATAAATGATACTCTTAACATGGTAGAAACATCTGAAAGGCTTTGTACTGAAATTGACATAGTCAGCCAAACCTTTGACCACGCTAATTGATTGTTTCTGGGCCTCCATTTATTTATGTTACATAAGGACAAGAGCTGGTCACTAAATGCTGGATTAGTGCATTTCAATACGAACCAAGAAAACACAACAGAACCTATTGAATAATGGATTATTTTTTATTGGTAAATCAGAGTACACTTAAAAAATATATCCACATGAGTAAAGGCAAAGAATGGGTGAGAAAACTGAAAGACCTATTCTTTGGGAAAGATCGACAGCTTCATAAAACATACCTCTTCTTTGGCATCAAATGATTGCAATCGGGAACGCAGGGCCCCCTTCACTCCAGCTGGCAATCCATGATATAAAGAGTCTCTTGTACTTGAAGGAAGGACAAGCGGTCTAGATACCTAAACATACAATTTTTTAAAGAAACTATTAATTTAGATGAGAAACTTTGCTATCACAGACATGTTTTCTGGGGTAAATTGCACATCTTCACAGGGCAGGGAAATGGAGTCTTGTAAACATTGAATCCAGAAAGCTACAGATTTTATTGCAAAATATAGATGACTAGAATTAAGGCAAAACAGATTTTTACCTCAGATTCATCTCTTTTGCCAGTCATGTGACTATCTACGTGTGCCTTATATATTAATACATCAGAATAGAAACTAATCATATAAAAACCCTATTTGGAAAGCCAAAATATCAGGACAAAAAAGGCTAAACCTTGTATTCTATCAAATTGAGAAAGCTGGCAAAGTTTATTACTTAATAAAAGAATTTATTAGATCTATAAAATAATAAAGGAGATTCATGATCAAATACCAATTCAATTCTCTTGTGATTGAAGAGAATTTATTTTTCAGAGCACTGGGCTGCAGTTTATCTCATGGATGATACCATTAGTGACAACTGCAGACCCTTTGTTCAGGTCATGTCTGAACAAATTGATTCCAACACTGGTCAAATCTTTTATATACACCATCCAAATGAATGAGCCCCATCACCCTTGTATTGCGGATAACTATTCATAATTCAGTTTATCAAGACATGATCAAAAAATTTAATCCTCTGTAAGCAGCAAATATCGGTTCAATGTGACATGTCAACAGAGAGGAATTTATCAATGTCAGATGCAAAGTAATTTGTGATAACGGAAGCAAAAGCTCTCCTACAGAACAAAATTACAGGACATAAAGAAGGGATTTGTTTTACTTACGATATTGTCAATTTGATTGATAACGTTAGCATAATGAAGCGCAAGACCAGAAACACCCAATCTTCGATTTTGAACTGGCCCAGGGTCCATCGATCTGGCACCTGCCAATTTTTCAAACTGAATTAACACTATAATACAAATTTGTCAAGGCAAATCTGTCAATGGTGCATCAAAGGTTACAGCTGGAAGATGAATAAGGTAGATACAAGTTTGTGAATATATGATAGTTACACAGCAACAGAGCCTACATATAGGACTATAGATAGTTTTCTGCAATCCACTTCTTCAACTTGTTGTGAAGTCTTAATCAGGGTAAAAGCCTTCGCTACATATAGGCTTTATTCAGTGATGTGGATATTAAGTACATCATGACCATAAACATGCAGACTGGAAATTTTCAATGCCATGACTATACATTATTACAGGAAAATGATAGCAAAAAGAAAAAAAAAAATGTGTGCAAAAGTAAATGGTATGTAAAAATACATCCACATAGAGTCTGTCAATTCAAGTCTCACATTTCTCGATGTTCGTTTATATCTCTTAAGAAATTTGGTAGTTAGTAACATACTGGGTTATAAGTAGCAACAGAACATATGCATCTAATGATTTGATGTTGAGATTTTCATTCCTAAACTGGGGATGATCGGCAAATAAGGATCCATAAAGCCAACCCCATATAATTGGGATAAGGCTGGATAATTATGATTATGGTAATTCGAGATTCTTTTATGCAAGATTAGTTATTTAAACTAGAAGACATCCAGAAGAATCAACACCCTCAGGGTAATAATTCCTGTCCTAAATCACAACCTTTGTCAGAATGTAAGAGTCAAAAGAGGCATGAGTATAATATACTGTAAAACTGGTCTTTGTGTTGATGTAGCATATAGTAACTTTTGAGACACGTACCAGTACTCCAGAATATCTCCAAAATCTCTTTATGTAAAAATGAAACAATGTCAACAAGTTTCTCCACTATCTGCACAGAGTTTACCTCATCAGAGAAATATATAACGTCATGTATCAAAATTATAAAAAGAAAAAACGGCTTCCTTTTAAACTGCTGCACAATTTGTTATGAATGAGAAAGAGAGAGAATTAAGAAAATAATATTAACCAAATTTCAGATTTGAAGTGAAGAGGATTGATCATGAAACCAAGTATGCCATTGAAACCATATTGAGAATTGAGTTACCACATTGAGATAAATTATGATTTTTTAATTACTCACCTCCTCCAAATTTCTAGACCACAGGGATTTCTTTTTCAAACTCTTCACAAGCTTTCTTTGATGTTTTAGTTCACTATGTAACATCATAAGACTTTCTGTCATGAACAAGGAAATGGGTCCAAGTTAACTACAATATCAATGTACAGTAATCAGCAAAAAAGTATTACTTTACATAAAATCAGAAGTTTGCACATGCAATGTACAGTAATCAGCAAAAAAGTATTACTTTACATAAAATCAGAAGTTTGCACATGCATTATAATTTATGAAATAAGTAATGTGGAATAAATATAGCCACAGAAGTTTATAAAAGAACTTTTTCTTTTCAATCAGCTAAAACATAAATAAAATTATAGTCCTTACTTTAGCAATGGCATTCTAAACATAAATTGTTGTAGATAAACATATATCAATCCACGTTTCAATCAGATAAAACATCAAGAACACTATGGTCCCTGGTAAACAGAAAACTTTCTAAATTTAAAATGTGGTAATTAAGCTATATATAAATTCCAATATAAATAAAAATGTTATGGTACATTAATTAAAAATGTTTCTTCTCCAGAAGTTAGCAAAGTTTTAGTTCACTTTCTCTAAATATCAGATGATTTATTTTACTCACTTATTCTTCTATCAAACCTTGTAACCTTATTAGGCTGCCAGTTGAGTTGATAATATGGTAATAATGAAGTTTCTTTTGTTTATCACATGTCGTAAGACAAATGAAGGGAATACAAAGCTTACCGCCCCATTCATTCTGTCAAATTTTCTAGTCTACTTTATAAGCCTCCTCATTAGGGTGCTTACCTTTTCAATAAAACAAGACAATCAGCTAGTTGGACAAATTTGTTGCTATCTGACTGGATGGTGCAGAACTGACTTTAGTCCTCTAAGATCTTAATTACATTTAATATGCAGAGCAAATTTGAGGTTATGACAAATAGCCAAAGTACTCTTAAAATTTTGTATATTTATCCAGGAAGAATGAAAACCCTATTCTACCATTTCTGAATAGTTACTGAAAAGTTTCATCATAACTTCCCTGATCATGATAGTAATCAAGTCCGGCATCAGTTTGAAGAAAAAACCTACCAACGTGAAGGAGCTTTTATCTTGAATTTGCCTTCATATTTATTTAAATTTTAGGAAAGGAAAAGAAAGGAATTACTAGTGTTTACCACCACCCTCCTTTCCTTCCTCCCTTCACTGTGTACAAAACCAGGTTATGAGTAATCTTGTCAACTGAACTGTCAGCCCATAGCCCTGAAGAAGAGGCAGTTCTTCCCTTCTTAATTCAATTTTGTGCTTTTTTTTTTTTCCTTTTACCATGCAAATCACCAGAACTGGCTCGTAAGCATCTCGAGAAAGGGGGGAAATGGCAGAATTAAATACTCTGTGATGAAAGAAAAAACAGAGCCTTACCTCGTCTAGCTGCAGGTAATGACTCTTCTTCTTGAAGCTTCCTTCGATAATCTTGTTCAAACCTATCCAGCGCATGTAACTCATGATAGAGCTCCTATACATGTGAGATGAGTTACATTCATAAAAAACAACTTTAAAAAATCTAAATCTCATGATCACAGTCATATTTTCCTAGCAGACAGAACACTGAAAAGAAAAATTGCAGTCCATGCACCGGCCATGCTGGTTTATCTTCTTCTCCTTTACAGATGACCAAGCTCTACATCAAATTGATGTTCAAGAAAGAACAAGGAGACAAAATCATTCCTGATTATAAAGTGTGCATTTATAGTTTTGCATACCAGATAATGCACATCAGAAGCAATTCAATGTTTCTACAGTTATAAAAACTGGGCAGATTACAAGAAATTCACATCATAAAAGATTTAAGTGGAGTTGTGCTTCAAGAATCATTTGTTTCAGAAAACCAAATGTGAGAATTGACCAATATGTGTGATTATATTAATGCACTAATAAAGGAAAATACAGAATTTCTGTGAGGCACAGAGGTAAAAAGATCAGTCTCATCTCTTAAAGTGAACAATTTTATTGAGTTGGTTCCTTAATTTTTTAACATGATGGAAATTTGTGCAAGTGCGTCTTGGTCTGAGATCAATGTAGAATAATGATAATGTGAGCCAAAAGATACTCAAAAGTTAAGGAGTATATTAACTGTACACATATATACATTATATAGAAGTTCATGCGAGGCACAGACGTAAACAGTTCAATCTTAAGTCTTTAAGTGAACCTTTTTATAGGGTTGATCCCTTAATCCAGTTTTTAAACATGATTGAACTCTGTGCAAGTGTGTTGGCATGAGATCAATGCAAAATTATGATACAGTAGTCCAATGGATGCTCAAAAGGAGTATACAAATATATATAATTAGTTTCTGTACACACACATAAGTGCACATACATATATGAATATATACATGTATATGGATATTGTCATGCCTATATGTGTTTCTATATTAAAATTCTGCTTCTATTAACTTTTCTTGCTAAAAATGTTTCCTTCAATAAACTTAATTGAGAAATCTATTTCACAAGGGCCTGCTGTTGCAAATAAGATAAAGCATATGCCTTCATTATATGCTTGATATATTCTAGGGTTCCCAATCCTTATCCATCCAGTTTCTTCTCTCCACTCCCTCATAATCAAGGGTTCTCTCTCTTCTACAGCAGATTATTTGGCACCTTATCTTCCTTAAGCTCTCCACTGTCATTTTTTCCTCTTTGACAAAGATGTGTTGAATGTGCATATACATTATACACAGAATGGAATCAAATCATGTTTGTGCAATATACACAATGAACCATCATATAGAGAAGCTACATGACTCTGCAAACAAATGTAGGTAACAGATACTAAACATGACAGAAAAGCTCGGCTCTAAATTTCCACAATTTCATAGACTTAGAGATAAACTAAATAAATATATATTTATGGACATAATCAAAGAAATTTAGCCCTGACAAGCGTATGTAAAGGTCATGGATAGTTCCCCCAAGACCATTAGCCATTATTTGCCTTAGCCCTATAAACGTGTGTCGCTGGCTACCTAAAGTGCTCACTAGCCGTAACGGAATGAGTTGATTGATCAAAGTCACTAGCCCTATGCACAAGCAAATAAAAACAAATAACAACAAGCAACTAACAACAAATAACAACAAGCAAGTCATCTGATATCACAATTTTCAATTCATCCACAATAGCAACTCTAGAAGCTACTACGAAATTAAATTTAATAAAGGTTTATCTCAAAATACTTACAGAAGTGTTCTGAGTCAGATTTATCAAGTGTTGCATGGTTGTTTCTACCTCTTCTTTTAATGGTTCCAGGGGTGTAAGATCCGAACTCAATCTGGAATATTTATCATATGTTTCAAATTGGTAATGTGACTTAGTGAACATCAGAAGACTAATAAAAAGAGTGTAATTGAATGACAAAGACAAACCATCTTACTTCTGAAAATAGCGGCCCAAATTATGCCATACAGGATCTTTACAAAGATCCCCAAATCGAGTTACTTCTCTGGATAAAATATCAAGCTCTTCCCTGTTATAGTAAATAAAGGTACGGTAACGCATTAGTTAAATATTATAAGGATAATAATCATAATGGGACTATTGAAATTTAAAAGACATATATCCAAGTTCTAGACAAGTGCAGCTTAATCCTCGAATCAACCTTTTGTCAGCAGCAGCGATGCATAGAAGTTCATTGGTATCCACAGAAATCAGTTGTCTTACTCCATCGGACTGCAAAATCTCTTCTTTCAAGAATTTGATGTTTTCATCTGAAAGCGACCTCCACAAATTAGCAGCTTTGGCAATTGTATTTGCAACTTCAAATGCCAGTATTGAAATTTTATTTCCTCGGGATGCAATTCCAGAGATAAATCCACTGCCAGCATTCAAATTTGACATGCTACTTCCAAGGGTATCCAAGACCTCCACTGCCCTTTCTAGGCCAGCAATGCCAGCCCTTCCAAAAATTGAACTTGTTTCTGAAACCTAAGAAACACTGGCAGTTTGACATCAGTACTTACAGACGAAATACAATAAATTCTACCTTTTACAGCAAACTGTTGTCCACATATATCCAACTAGAAGTGACAATATCAATAATATGATCGTTAAAAAAAGGAAAGGAAAAGAAATGAAATGAAAAGATTCAACCAAAGTATTTTCATTTGAAAATATTTGATTATTGAATTGTCCAAAAGCATGGAAGGAGATAAGAAGATTGAGTTTCTAGCACAGATTACAATTTAATATGAGCTCATGACTTTGCAGCAAAAATAAAATCAAGCATTGACAGGTGAATATTCTTCCATATTTTAAAAAAATGCTACTGGCAGCTAAAGTAATGCATGAATGATTAGGAAAGGAATCACCACATGAAAGTTAAGTCAAAATTTTGACATGGGCTTGGGTAAGATACAGTAAATCAGTAATTTTGAGTACTCATTTCAAATTATCAATTTTCAAGCATCACCGACAGTGTTTGCAGCTGCAACACAGAATTTGAACTTGTATCTCCTATTATTAGTCTTTTTCTTGAAGATAAGTCAGCATTTATAAAGTTTGTCTACACTCAACTGAAAAATAAATAAATAAAAACAAGAAAGAAAGAGATAATCAAAAGCTCGGATATTGTACAATGGAATTGTGGGTGGACCACGTGTTTTAGCAAATCTAAGCATTATGCTGCACGATATGCAAACATTACTCATGCATAGATTGTTCAGAAACCTGGTATATTATGTTTGTCCCATACATATTTGCAACCAGTTCTGGTTTCATATCTTAGTTCTTCTACAAGTCTACAGCTTTAAGTGTGTTCCTATCTTCACCTCTAAATGTTTTTGGCATCAGATTCATAGCTCCTGTTTGCCGCTAGAACTCCATATCTCACTAGTCTGTATCAGGATAATGCTCATGTGTTTGCATCCACAAGCAGTCCCTGCTCCAAGTAATTTCTGCATGTGGCATTTCAAGTTTTCAAACTTCCAACAGGTATTTAGTGACCCATTATTGTTGCCAACTTTCACCTCCTACTAACAGCGAAGATGTGGATTTAATGGCAATCAGCAAAAAATGTCAGTCCATGTTAAGGTTAACTAGATCTTTGCTTATGCGAAGCTTGTAACCCTGAAAAATACAAGAAGCATTTCTTCAATAGTTCAAGTTCTCAAACATATAGTTAGAAAGTTTATAAGACTGCTAATTAGCATCTTTGTAAGATGGCTTGTTTTGTGATTGCAGGTCTTCCATCAACCTTGGTAACCCTTCATAATCACATCACATGGTCTGACTCTGCTGTTTAGGGATTATCCTGCTAATTAGCATTTTTGTAAGATGGCTTGTTGTATGATAGCATGTCTTCCACAAACCTCAGTAACCCTTCATAACTATTATCACATGGTCTGAACTCTTGAGTTTAGTGATAATCGTAGTGCAACTCAGATCTATAGCTATCCCACTTTTTCTTGAATTGAGAGAGGGTTTGTCATCTTCACCATGAAAGCACCCTTTCTTTACTGCAGCTTTCTTCAGAATATTAATTCAGTGATTTGCCATGAAGCCATCGAGAACTCAAAATGACTAATTTAACCTCATTGAGGAAAGAATTGTGATTTGTCATTACGTACTAGGTTCTGTAGGCCTGCTTACTTCTAAAATTTCTTCATCTTATTCAAGCCCGTGTGTACACCATAATCACCTTCATAAGCCAAGTTTCATGTATCTTTTTTCAGTAATTGGACATGAAAATTTCCACAATGCAGGTGAGATTCAAACATGTCTGGCACATGTTCGCCAATATGGAAAGCATGGTATGATTACCCATCAAAGGCCATAAGCTGACAAACTACTCGCATCAAGTCCCCTAAAAGCACCAGCTATCACGTAAACAACTGCTTCGGTCACAACCACCACTTACTAATGATCTGAACGACATTCACTCGTGTCATTATTTTCTTCTGATCCGTGCTCCACCACAACCACAGAGGTCTTACTACACTAAGACCAATAGTATAAATTGCCATTTCAATTATGTAGATCCATGAATGGAGCATGAAGGCAAATTTCAGCAGAATGATCTCTAGATAAGTTCTGAGAAATGGGGATCAATGTCAAGTTCAAGGAGCAATCTAATCTGGCATGTTGCAGATATTCATATTTTTGCGAGCCAGAATCTAGCTTATACTTAAAGGACATCACAACTGCATTTGGTATAAATCCCAGATTGATCAATACCACTATCTTTCAATGTTATCATAAATGTGTCACTTTAAGCTATCAAGTTAAAATTGTGAGTGAACTGAGGCTTGCCTTAATGGTGATACCTCTCTGCCTTGAAACCAGAGATTATAGGTTTGATTCTTGGATGATGCATCCCAAAAATCTGGATGGGGGTGGTGTAATTATTGCAGATGCAACACCCCCCCCCCCCCCCCAAACTCCTTCTCTCAAAAAAAAAAAAGGTTAAAAATTTAGGTGAATGCATATATGGGCTATCTGTCGGCTATTCAATTGCTGATTCATCTGCATCATACTCATTCCAAACCCTTAATGAAATAGTTAGGATATCTCTTTGTACTCTACTATAACCATCTCATTACCCAGTTATGACAGTCCTGCTTTCCTTACATGCATGAAGTTATTCGATACGCGCTAAACAAAGTACCATTTGTGTTGTCCCCAAAACAAACCCATCCACCAGTATATGGCATCGAATCTGGGATGTCCGTCCACTTACTCCTTGGTCATGACAGCATAGAAACTCGTTATCAGACAGATCCTACTAAACCACCTTCCATGTGGAGAACACCAATTACTCCTAAAATCATCCAAGGCGCTCAAGCTTAGTCATGTTTAGGTTCTCAAGAGAAACAGAGACAACAAGCCCGAATTTTGTTACATAATCAGAATCGCTTCTCACTGTAGACAAAGTCGCATTGCTGTTCTTCGCTTCGATCACACTCCTCTAACACGTGACGCTTGAATCTATTTAGGCTTCCTCCCAATCACATGAAATTGTTACCAGTCCAATCAAACGACCATGGCCAACATATACTCCCATCAAACTCCCAAACATCAACATCATAACTTCACCACCACATATATGTCAAAAAAATAAACCTAACACCTAATTGCTGTTATCCAATCAATACCCAGAAAAGACAAGAAGAAATCAATCAAAGAATAAGAGAAGGCAGCACCTTTCCAGCTCCGGCCTTCGCCGGCTTGATCTGAAGCTCCCCGGGATCATAAGTCCCGCAACCGCTCTTCCGAATG
Source organism: Elaeis guineensis (assembly GCF_000442705.2). Classification (NCBI taxonomy): domain Eukaryota; kingdom Viridiplantae; phylum Streptophyta; class Magnoliopsida; order Arecales; family Arecaceae; genus Elaeis; species Elaeis guineensis. The sequence goes on along the minus strand of NC_026008.2, from coordinate 38,479,795 downwards.
CCGACGAACCCGTCCGCCGCCGCGTCACGGGAGAAAGAGAGATCCTTGCTCTCCTCCCCCGTTCCTCTCGAGCAAACGCATCCCATCTTTCTTCACTTCCTACCCCAATTCCCCCCCTCCAAGAACCCTAATCTCAAGCCCTGGATCCTTTTTTTCCCCTGGGTTCAGCGAGGAGGTATGTATGTATATATGAATAATGAAGAACTCGAGCCGCTTTTTTTTGGCTCGTTACCTTCTTGTGTCCTGGGATTGACCGACTCTTGAGTCGCTAAGCTAAGAAAAAGAAAACGTCGGTATGAACGGGGACGGATCTGGCGGGCCGGTTGGCGGTTTTTTTTCCCGTTCTACCCCTCCGTCCGCCCTACGGCGGTTGGCGGGTGCACGAAAACGACGCGGTAATCTCGTCAAGGTCACCGAGCATGCCAAAAACAAAAAGAAAAAAAGAAAGGGACGCGTGGGCCCATGGTACATTCGGTGGAATTACCGATCGTGGATGTGGGGCCATGGTAGTGCTTGCTTGCAGTCGAGACCTTGAGTGGGATGGAAGCATCGTATATATATATATTTTTAATAATAAATTAATAAATTATATTTTTAGTTTCTAAAGCAATCCATATTTTTATTTTAAAAGATTGCTAGATCATAAAAATTTAAAATTTGATCTTTATGCTTTCTGAACCATTTTAATATTATCTATGGTCCTTCTTCAATAATCATTTCTCATCAAAAATTCAATATGATCTTTTCTCATCAAAAATCTGATACGGCAACTACTGGTATCTTCGTGCAGTAAGATTTGTTCAGATGGATGAAATCATCACTTATGTGATTTAAATTATTTAAATATATAGCTGATATGATCAAAATAGATGGTTACATATTTAAAATAGTCCAAATAGGTAGTTTATCTACTATTTCTTCGTGCATGTCTTAATTTCGTAAGACGTCTTTTCTTATTCTCCAATTACAAACCATTCTTCTCTCCTAATTTGAACAAGACGGTCAATATTTGCCTTACTTCTTCCCAATCATCTAGCAATGTTGGAGTCATGCATTCGGCATTTCTTTTTGGCACTGTTTGTTGTCCAAAATTTCTCCATCATTTCTCATTTATGTTGTCTCAGCATCTTTCTTCCCATTAAACACAAGTATGTAAATCCTATGATAAGTTAAAATATTTGATTTATAACGTGCACGCATGTTATTGGCACGACAGTATCTGACTTGATTCATCATTTCGTCTATTTTTTTTCTGAAGTCGATTTTTTACTATCTTCTCATAGAAAAAGATTTCATCATTGTACCATTAAAAATAATTACAATACAAATTCCTCTCATGTACAAAAATATTTTTTGAAGTCAAAAAGATAAAAAATATCAAATAGAGTTAGGGCCAAAAAAAATTCATACCCCAAATGATGGATAATCAAAAAATATTCGACCTGAATTTTTTTGTTCATGAGGTCTTTGTTTAAGCCCAATGCCCACAAAACCAAAATCTTTCAGTGTCATTTGAAGTCTTGGATTAATAAAAGTCGTTAGATCCAACTGTTAAGCTTTTATCTATAGAGATTGCAGCCGGAGAATGGCTCATATAGCAAGAAAGAAAGATCGTAAATCAAGATGGAAGAGAGCAAAGATAGGATTTTAATTGAGAAAGATGATTAGGGGAATAAGATTTCAAACCGAAAAAAAAGATTTCTGATAGCAAGAGCATCACTAGTTATCATGTTAGACCTTCGGAAAGTCGCTAGAATTACATCTAAGGACAACACTAAAATGATTCAGATGGCATACGGATTTTAATTTTTTATAATTTAAATTTTTTTAAAATATATATATATTAATTTGTGATCAGAATCAAAATTTATTGAAACAAAAACCAAAATAACTATATACTCCAACCTGCTTGGTTCATCACCGAACTTGACATTGGAATGGGACGTGAGTATTATGATAAAACAAGGAATGAATTTTGGAGGGTTGGGATATTTTTATACCTCTTAAAATTAAAATAAAAATAAGATTTGTATCAACTAAATAGCTAAAATGTGAATCACTGATTTCTGTTCTCACTTTAGAATCTAACTTTTTTCAACTAAATATACCATAGATTTAATCATATTAGTCAAGATTTCAACATTTCAATTGTAAAGGATTGAGATGGTCAAAATTCTGTCCTCTAAAACATGGTCATGAGAACTGGTTCAACCATGACATGATTTAGTTTTGTAATACTTGTTATGATTAGCGTCTAATTTCCACTACGTGGGAGAAACATGAATCAAAACCCTAGACATGTCGGGTGCGATTCACACCGTCCAAAAATTTTGTACCAATTATCCGCGTGGGAATCTTATCTTTTCACACACAGTTGTCTAACAGAGAGCCTCAGTTTTGGACCAGAATTGTGAGGCGACAACTTGGCTGCCGGACGCGACCGAAATGTCGAGACTTCCAGGAAGACTGACATCATCCTTTTGATTGAGTAAAAAAAAAAAACGTCAGATTTGACACGGATTAATCCAACCTGGCCTCTTAGCATGAGGTCCAATGGCTGATGCCAAGATTTGAACATTGTCTTTTTTTTCTTCTGGTAAATATTACGATAAACATAGTAGTCAATGACAGGAAGCTATATTTTATCAAAATTTCTCTACGATATTTTGACTCCTAAACTGGTCTCATAAATGATATCCCCACACAGCCGTGAATCATGCGCAAGAGCCTTCTTGCTGGGATTTACCCCAGGTTCGCATGGCAATGGTTGGTGAGAGACTTAATGTCACTCATTGGCCTCCAGGGAAGGTTAGAACCGAGGCTTTAATTATTGCTTATGGGCGAAGTTTGGCCGCTGAGGGTAGATTTGATCAAAAAAAAAAAAAAAAAAAATCCAACTCTAGAAAGATTGTTGGTAGTTTAAATGTATTAAACTCGGTGTGAGAACAAGCTAGTCAGTCATATGGGAATGGCATCTTATTCCTTGTTTCAAACCACAAGAAATGTTATTGATAATATTGGATGCCACTTTTCTTGGGGTATTTTATTTTATTTTGTTTTATTTTTATTAAAATTATTTTTTTGGTGAGGTTGATGGATTTGTAACTCATGCGTGGCCAGTGTTTGTATAGCATCAAAGTGTTGTTTGTCTCTGAGCTTCCACAAACAAGTAGGAGAGTGATGAGCCACGTGTGAAGGCACCACCCAATCAGCATGTCTATATTAAGAATTGGTTTACATTTTTTTGCCTGATTGAATGATGTTGATATTTGAAAGGGATATTATGTCTCTATAATTTCATGACGACAAATGTGGAATTTGCCTATATAACGGTCAGAAGAAAAAATTTGAACACATATAGTAGCATCTGGTGATCCAAATAGAATCACCACACTATGATCCGATGATTAAAGATCCTCGGACATCTATAAATATTCTCTCTGGTATTTGATGAAAATCTAAAATTATTGATTATATAATATAAAAATTATCTATAATATATTTCATAAAAATATATTTATTAATCATATATAATATATCATAAATAAAATATTATTATATTTATTAATATATTAATAATTAGTAGATCCTATAAAAATTTATTTATTAGTCTTATAAATTATTAATTCTATAAAAATATATTAATTATTATTATAAAATTAATATTTTATTTATACTTATAATATATTATTTAATAATATGAATATTTATTTTGATTAGAAAAATAAGAGAAATAGAAGTAATATATTAAATATTTTTATTATATAAATATAAAGTATAATAAGATATTTTTACTCTAATTTAAAATTATCATTGAATCATAATATGATAATAATATGATTAATAATATAATATATATAATAAATATAATATAATATCATATATATAATATTAATATAATATATTAATTATATATTGATGCATTTTTTTTGCTAGATTGAGGAGTGCCTTTGTCTTTATATTTTAGTCCAAGATCATTACTTCGAAGTACTCTTAAATTTCCGACCTCGAGAATAGATATCCCATCATTAGATTGGAGGATGATTTGAGGAGTGAGATTGATTTGAAATCATTGCTGTTGCGGCCAATCCCCTCGTCGCCTGGTCGTCGAGAATGAGCACCTGCAAGAGAAGTCCACACTGACCGGAGATGCCTCCGACGGGACCCTCCGACGGTCAAGTCAGAGGGGAGACTAGGCAACAGTAGAAAAGAATCAGGAAAACTCAACGAGAGAGAGAGAATGAGTCCAGGGGTTTCGAAAGAACCTCCTCGCAGCACTGTTGCCTTCTCCGTTTTATAGTAGAGCACGGCGTGGTGCCGTCATTAATGGCGCAGACTACTGGGGGAATTGTCAAATCGTCGGAGGC